>NC_060271.1:38730375-38920806 GCF_021613505.1 Equus quagga
GAAGAAGGGAGAAAAAGAAAGTGGGTAAGCAGATCCCATCGTATCAGCCAGCTATTGCTGTGATCATGCTGTGTAACGACCCCCAAACCTCGTGACTCACAAGGAGTGCTTATCTCTCACTCGTGGATCTGTAGGTGGGCTGCGCTCTGCTGCCACGGCTCGATGGGCTTCAGGCTGCAGGTTGGGCTCAGGTCTACTGCCTGGAGGGGTGGCTTCCCAGGGCACAGTCTTGTCACGGCAGGTAGCAGAAAGGTGAGAATCCAAGCTCAGTCACACCAGCACATTGAAAGTCTCTGCTTCAATCACATCCACTAATATTTCATTGTCCAAATCAAGTTGCATGACCAAGTCCAACATCAAATGTGGGGGCAGGGGGAAGAGGACAGTCGCTCTACACCATTGGGATGCCTGGCCAAGTCACACGGCAAAGAATGCACACATAGAATATACATGGACGGAGTGAAGGGGTAGGAACAGGACGGTAATGGTCAAGAGTTAGACTCCAAAAGCAGATTGCCTGAGTTCAAACCACAGCCCCAGCCGACTGAGATTGCAGCCTCAGGGAAGTGGCTCCAACACTCTGTGCCTCAGCTTCCCCATCTGTCAAACTGACACAATAATCCATAATTCCAAGGATCACCATGTGGATTTAATGAAAATAGCCCACGCAGAGCATTTAGCACGGGGTCCAGTCATGGAATTACTCAGTGAATGCTATCTGTCGGTTTAATCCTCTCTTCCCTACATTGGCTCTTCTCCCAGAAAACACCAGATGCTCCCAGCCCCCAGCCCTCACCTATGCAGCTCTCCTGTGGCTAGACTCCACGCTTCCACCCTAGTCGGCGCACATAGTTCCTCTCATTAAGACGATTCCTTTATTAACCATGAGTAGATCTTTAGCAGCTGCTCAAAGTGCCCCTGAACATCAGGCTCACGTAAGCACCGAAGCCCGGGGCTGACATTGAGGCGAGCATCACCAAAGTCATTCTGCCCATAAAGAAGGTGTCTCGATGATGGATGGCTGCAGGCTTCTGAGCTGCAGTGTGCCTCCAGGACAATCCATCTCTTCCTCGGAAGCCAGAGTGCAGCCTTGAAGATAAAGAGCGCGCCGTGGGAGTCAACTTCACTCCTAAATGAATGCATGGGGTCTGTCTGCAGCCGGAGTTCGTAAGTGGATTGAATTGAGACAAAAATGTTCAAGATAAAACACAGGCATGCCTATCAGGTGCCGCTCCTGGGTCCCCTTAATGAGAATCAAAGAGCGTTAAAACTGAGCCGACCTCAGTCATCAGCTGTCCCAGACCTGTTTTAGAATCTAGAAAGCTAATTCCCAGAAGTGTCTACAATCACACAGCTGGTTTGGGGGCAGAAAAAGGATTAGATTCTATCCCCTATTAGGGCTCTTTCCCCAAAATTAAATATCAGGGGAAAACAGGAAAATAAAGATTTCCTCAAATGGAGTTTTAATTTGCCCTAAGGCATCTATTCATTGGAAAATTAGAGATCATAATATTTTCCTACCTGGATGGTCAACCCCCACAAAAAAATAAATATGCCCACGTATGTCCCAACTATTACCACCATGCAGAGTCTTGTTAGATGAATATTTTATTCAGGACAAGAACCATTTGCTAATTTTTTACTATGTTAACCACACATCGTACAGACAATGGTGTCCTGAACACAGTGAGTTCCTAAACTCTTCTTCCAAACTCATTTCCTCCTGATTTGCATTCAGAGAACTAGCGACAAGCATGTTCTAGAAGCAATCCTGATGCTGTGTGACCTTGGGCAAGTCACTTACCCTCTCCAAGCCTCAGTGTCATCAGAACAATATGGGAAGAGAAATAGTTCCCAACTCGTAGGGATTCAAAGAGATGGTACACAAAGAGTCAAGGGTATAACAGTCCTCAGAGTAAGATGTGACATTGTTGTCGTTGTCATTGCCATCGTTGCCGCTGCCGCCATCATCATCATCATCATCATCATCCATGACCCTAACAGGACCCAGCACAAGGAAATAACACAATGGAAGTAGCCCAGGTAGGTTAGCAACATGGAAAGCCCTTTCGGAACAAGCCCAGACACTGCAGGAATTCGGAGCCGCAGACGGCGTGCTGTATTGTTCAGAACTGATCCGCCACCAGTGGCCCAAGCAATGAAACCTCTGACTGCACCATGAACGTACGCCCTCTGGGTCCCACCAGCGTGTGCGGTTCAGCTCTGTGGCTGAGTGTGAGCACTGAGCACACCAGGCCAGTTCCCACCACGGTGTCTTCGCACTCTCTCTGCCGTTGCATGGATGCCCACCCCCTGGATCTTCGTGTGACTGGCTCCCCATCATGGTTCAGTTCTCAGTCTAAATGTTGACCTTTGCAGAGCTGCCTCTGAGCTCCCTGTGCACAGCAGTCCCTTCCACCCCACACATCCAGTTTTCTCTCCATCACCCTGTTTTGTTTACTGTGTACCATCCTCAGTATCTGAATATGGATTTTTCTTGGCTTCCCCACTAAGATGTAAGCTCCATGAGGCCAGGGACCTTCTCTGTCCTGGATCCACTGTATTCCCCATGCCCAGAAAGGTGCGCGGCTCAAAGCAGACCCCAACCAAGAGCTGCTGAATGAAACAGTGAAGTTGGGACTTGGGCACACACCTGTCTGATGCAAAGACCAAGCTCCAAACCACCCGCTCCCCGGTCCTTTTCCTGGCTGTCCTAACCCACCCTTCTGATGTGATGCACAGAACAAATTACTTCCCTCCGGGAACCCTTTCAGGCGTCTGGAAACAGTTCCCAGGCCCCAGGTGAAGTCTTCCCTGCAGTGCCCATCGAGCTCAGCTGAGTCTCACACAGAAACATGTCCAGACCTGCCTCTGGGTCCTCACGTGACCCTCCAGTTCCCGAGACTCCCTCTTCTCCAACAGCACTGGGGCTGCATTCATCACAGGGAATGCGACCCACCTTCCCACGGGTCTATAAGCACATGCACCTGACACTATACCTCTATCAACAAAACCCAGGACTGCAGCGTTGTTGGATCCTATGAAGGTTTCTGAAAGAGCTTTATGGGACAGGAAACTGGGTCACGCACAGAAGAAAGAATCCAGCTCGAAGACACTGAAAATACGGCATCTCTTCATCAGCACAGCTGTCATGCTGCAAGGACAGAGCCTTGCATGAGGGTTTTCGTGAAAAATAAAGAGTTAAGTGATATGGATTTTACTTTCAGCCACTTTCAAACAAATTTATATTGAAAACATATATTTTTCCAGGTTTTTTTTTTCTTTAAGCATAACAGTAACATTAACCTTTGAAAGGGAGTGAAAAACTTAGATGATAAATGTTTCTTGTCTCCTTAGCTATTCCCTTTGAAGCCCTAACTTGGAAAAACAGCAAACGAGGAGGATGCTATTGCAACTGTCACCTCAATATTAAATATAATCTGCCGCTCTAGCCAGCCTTTCGTCACCTTAAAATACTGATTCGTGCTTGGGAAAATTTACAGCCATTTATTTCAGTAATGCACTGAAGTTCCCAGGAGATTTTTAACTCTTAAAACAAAGATAAATCTTCCTCTCTTATTTTCAGTGCCTGGCTGTTTTTACTCATTAATAAAAGGGAGCTGTCAGTTCCACTTTAATCAGGACCCAGTGTCATGCCCCATGTGTGCACACCTTCGCCCAAAGGGGAACTGAAAATGGCAAAAGGCTGCAGGAATGTTGAAGAAAGTGATCAGGAGACCCAGAAACACAACTGGGACTTGTACATTGTTTCTTTCTTGTCCTAAATATTGAAGGAGAGACTTCAGAGTGAGAAAAGAAAGTACCTTTATGTCAGGTAACAGATAACAGAGCAGTGATAACCTTGTACATGTCATTTCATTTGTTTGCAAATATATCTGTGGGATATAGTCCCAGAAATGGGATTGCAAGATTGGGCATCCCCACCAAACTAATAGCAAGCACCCCTTATGCTCCCAGTGGGGATGTGTGGTGTTCATTGGTGGCCCTGGCCAGCAGGGGGCAGAGGGTCCTGCCTCACCTGCCCACCTGTGCCCTAATAGCACCATAAGCTCAGGGCCATAATGGAAGCACAAGGTGTTGTCAGAGCCAGCAGGACTCTAACCCAGTTTCAGGAGGAACTGTGAAAGCTTCCTGGGAGAAATGCTTTATAAGCAGAGACCCAGCCCAGCAACTTTAATAATGTATGGATGCTGGGTCAGAACTAGACCCTAGAAAATGAAAAAGTGAAGGTGGAGAGAATGTATTATTGAAACCAAATCACTCATCGCTCCCCATCAGCCCAGCCCTGCCTCTCTCAAGTCTCTACCATTTGTCAATTGCCACTCCACCCTACTGGCCACTTAGAGAAGCCCCTGATGGTCAGCATCGCCTCTTCTCTTGTTATCACACCCCAACATCCAATCCATCAGCAAATCCTGTGAGTGCCACTTTCAAAGTATATCCCACGTCTGGTCACATCTCCCTGAGCTCGAGTCCAAGCTCATGGTCACACGCACTCTTTCCAAAGTGGACTCCCTGCCTCTGCCCTCCAGTCCTTATGGTCCATTGTCAACACCATGGCCAGAGAGGTCCTTGAACTTGTATGTCAGTAAAGTCACTCCTCGGTTCAAAGGTTTCTCGTGGCTCCTCATTTCACCCAGAGGGAAAGCCAGCTTCTTTCACTGGTCTGCAAGGTCCTAAGGGATGTTCACATGCCCCCAGTACCTCTCCGACCTCACTTCCCGCTGCGTCCTGCCTCTTCACTGCCCACCTTGACGCTCCTTGAACTATCCAGACATCTAGGAGTCTTTACAGCTGCATCCCCTCTGTTTGGAGCATCTCCTGGTACTCACAGCTCTTTCAAATCTTTGCTTAAATGTCACCTCTATACTGAGACCTTCCCTAACCACCCAGTTTACAGCTGAACCCACTCCCCTGCACTCCTTGTCCTACCCTCCACCTCCCCGCCAGCTTTACTGAGCTCTCACAGAGAAGAAACCCCTTCCAGCATAACCACAGTAGATTACCTTACCAGGCTGAGAAATATTCTTAACTACAGAAAAGTATAAAGAACATTACCAGCCACGAAAATGAATGAAGCACTTACATGCTCCAACATGGACAAACCTTGAAAACACTACACTAAATGAAAGAAGCCAGACGCAGAGAACCACGTATTTTATGATTCTATTGATACGAAATGTCCAGAATATGTAAATACGTGGAGATGGAACGCAGATCGGTGGCTGCCTGGGGCTGGGATGGGATGGGGGTGAATAGGGAAGTGACATCTAAAGTGGACGGGGGTTTTTGTGAGGTGATCAAAATGCTCCAAAATGGACTTTGGTGATGGCTGCACAACCCTATGAAAATACTAAAACCCACTGAATTGTATGCTTTAAGTAGGTGAATTATATGGTACATGAATCAAATCTCAATAAAGTTGTTTTCTAAAAAAAGAATATGGTATCACCCAGAATCAGTGAAGGATCACCTCGACATATTTGCTTCAGGGTTTTGATCTTTAATAAGAGGAATTATTACTGAGGTTGAAGTCTCATGCATACCTTCTCTCCCCAACTTAAATTTTGTTACATTAAAGAAACTTATTTTTAAAGTTTTTAATCGCAATTTTAATACTAAAGTCCTAAACCTTTTCAACCTCGCCTCCACTATTTGCTTTGAAATTTTAGTCTCCATTTACGTGGATTTACTTTGAGGGGCCTTTTCCAGGTTCAGCTGCCTTTGGGTGACAGAGGGTACCTGAGATGGTACACCTGGAAGGCTTGGGGTGGGTCTGGGAAGCAGCAAACACACAGGAAGTTTAGCTGCTGCCGTCCCGATGCTCTGTTCTCTCTCCTCTGAGCTGTCCACATGGTTAGCCCGCCAACCTGACTAGTTAGATCCAAAGTCTTTGAGCAGCTACAGTGTGCCAACCAATGTTCCAAGCACTAAACTGGAGAAATAAAACGGTACAGCTTTAAAAACACAACTGAAAGCGAGAAAAAACATTCCAAGGGAGCCCAATTTCTGACGTGAGCTGAGAAGTCCCAGCATGTGGTCCTGTCACTGAAGCTAAAGATGGAGAGCCAGCTCAGGCTGGACCGGGCGTTCTCACGCCGGATGCCCAAACGGCCCCATCAGCCTCCAAGACTGTGAGCTGCTAAGTGCTGTCTTCTCAAGGTGACCAGCGGCTGTGTGTGTGAAGCTGTAAATCAGGGAGAGACGGCCCTCGAGCCGTGCTCAGCCGCAGTTCTCTCCCTGCCCACTTAGGGTCAGGCAACAGCAAAACTCAAAGCACAGCATGCACCAGCGGCTCTGCCAGGTGATGCTGGAAGAGCAGCCCCGAATAAACCCTTCCCCAGGAGGCCAGGAGCAGAGTGCCGCCATTCTAAAGGAAACGAGCTGCCAGGAGATACGCCAGGGGATTTCCAATGGGAGACAGAAACAGGGGCTCCTTCTCCCCCCCTTAGTCCACTCGTTCGTTCAAAGGCCACGGAGTGCCATGTTAGGGGCCAGGAGATAAATAAATGCACGCTGGCTCTTAGGGGGCCCAAAATCTAATACCTACATCTTCTTTCTGTATGCCTTAAGGACCTGGAACATTCCTGGAAGAATACCAGAGAAGGGAAGCTGATAATCCATAAGGAAGAGACAGAGCTGTTTTGGGGACACAGATTTTCCCCAGAACACTACAGAAAAGGCAGCGAGAGGCAGGGCCAGAGCCCCAGTGGTGAACTAAACCCCTCCTCTCCCGCTTCCTCTTCAACATCAGATTCGATCCAAGTAACTTATTGTACCATTATGCGTGCCAGACCTTGCACAGAGCACCAGGAGGATGAGAGAAGTGGAAAAACCCAGACCTTGGTCTCAAATGGCTCATGACCTGGTCAGAGACTCTCATAAAAATGCAAATAACTAAGGTGCAAGACAGGACAGAAGCATGAGGAGGGGATTGCAAAGTGTAGTGGAGGATAATAGGATATGGTTCCCAGACTTCTGGATTTCAAAGCATGAAGACAGGAAAGAACTTGGAGGAGATGCTCATGGGTTAGAACAGGGGTCAGCAAACTACAGCCCATGGCCAAATCTGGCCCACTGCCTCTTTTTGTAAATAAAGCTTTATTAGAACACAGCCACACTCATTCATTTGTGTATTATCTATGGCTGCTTTCAATCTACAACAGCAAAGTTGAGTAGTTGTGACAGACACCATCTGTCTGGCAAAATCTAAAATATTTACTATCAGGATCTTTACAAAAAAAGTTTGCCAGACTCCTGCATTAAAAGATTCAATACTGGAGCCAGACTGGTGGCATAGCGGTTAAGTTCACGCACTCTGCTTCAGCGGCCTGGGGTTCACAGGTTCACATCCTGGGCACAGACCTACACACTGCTCATGAAGCCATGCTGTGGCAGCGCCCCACATACAAAACAGAGGAAGATTGTCACAGATGTCAGCTCAGGGCCAATCTTCCTCATATACACACACAAAAAAACCAAGATTCAATACTTAAAACATATCTATTCTCCTCAAATTGACCATGAATCAATAAAATCCCAATCAAATTATATTGGGATTTTATTGTGAACATTGATAAACTGATTATAAAATATATTATGGACGTGCAAAGGGCCAAGAATAACCAAGGTCATCTAACTTTGAGGGATCTTTTCCAATATCAGCCGTCCTTGGATGACAAAGACTTCCAAAGATAACTGCAACTGAGCGTGTAAAGGGCATGGCATGGGTCTGCAAACACATGAGCAAACAGAAAAGTTAGCTTTTACCATTCCAGATGTGCTATTCGCATTCCTCTGAGCCATGCCTCTGACCTGTCCACCTGCTAGCCCATCAAGGGCACTGGTTAGATTCCAGCAGAGCGGGAGGAATCACACTCCCATACATCATGGCGATTAAGAAGGTGTGGTGTGTCAACAAGGATAGAAAAATGGATCGAGAGGACAGAATAGAGAGCATAAAACAGACCACACATGGCCACGATTCATGACAAAGAGGACTGTAGAGCATAGCGGAAAGGAGGATCGTTTCAATAAACGGTGCTGAGGCAACAGGGTATTCATATTGTAAAGGAAGAATCTTGACCCCCTAGCTCATGTTATATACAAAAATCAATTTCAGGTCCAATTTAGATCCAAACAGAAAAACCTCATGGTAGGGAAAGATTTCTTAAACAGAACACAAAAAGTGCTATCCATCAAGGAAAAGATTAATATTGTGGATTACATTAAAATTTGAAATTTCTGCTAATCAATCAAACCATTCTGCTAATCAAAGACACCATTAACAGAGTGAAAAGGCAAGCCACACGTTGGGAGAACTTATCTGTGACCCAAAGACTGGTATCCATATTATATATAAACTCCTATAATTCAATAAGAAAAAGACGGATAACCCAATAAAGAAATTGACAAGAACGTTGAGCAAACCCTCCACAAAAGGAGTTATCCAAATGGCCGATAAAAAAAGGTATTCACCCTCATTAGTCTTCAGGGAATTGCAAATGGAAACAGCAATGACCTACTACCCCGTACCCGCCAAATGAAAAAGACAGACAATATCAAGTATTGACAAGACAATGTGGAACCACTGGAACTCTCATATGCTTTTGGTGAGAGTGTAAATTGTACAACCGTTCTGAAAGATGGTCAGCAACTAAAGCTGAACACAGGCACTCTCCAGTTCTTCCACTCCTAGAGATGCATGTGCACTATACACCAAAAGACTGCACGAGAAGCAGCGAGGTGCTATTCAAAATGGGCAAGAACTGGAAACATCCCAAAGGACCACCCACAGTAGAATGGACAGAGTAAATGTATGCGGTATATTCACACAACAGAATACTATCTAGTGATGAAAAAGGACCAACTCTTGCTACACGTAACAACGTGGCTATTCCCACCATAGGTTGAGAAAAAGAAGCCAGACAGAAAGGAAAGCACACTCTATGATTCCATTCATAGGAAGTTCAAGAACAGGAAAACCACACTATAACGTGAGAAGTCATGATAGAGGTCACCTTTGGGAGAAGGCGTGGGAGGTGACTAAACGAAGGCATGAAGGGTCTCCGGATGCAGAGAACGTGGTGCTTCGTGAGCTGAGCGGTGGTTTACAGGTGTGTTCACTTTGTGATAATTCACTGAGCAAAACTTCACTTCCGACTCATGTGCGTTTTTGTACACTTTACTTCCGTTTCATTGCCCCCTGTGTGGACAGAGGTTGCTAATTGTTTACTTTGCCAGGTAAGAACATTAGAAAAGCACACCATCTCAATTTTATTCCAAAAAGAAAAAAAACACTTAAATACCAAAATGCTCATGCAGAAAAATGTCAGAATAAAGGAGTCCATTAAATTGAGTAAATTTATCTTTATGAAAGAGTTTTAAGTGAGGCTTTAAATGCTATCTGTATGCCTACAACTCCCAGGTCTTCATCTCCAGCCCCGTCCCGGCTCCCAGTGTTGACTTGTATTCCAACCACTTCCCCGCCACCGCCAATCGAACCTTGACAGACACCTCCACCCCAACATGCACAAAACTGACCCCCGACCTTCCACCCCCGATCTGCCCTACACACAGCCCTCAGCATCTCTGTTCATGGCGACTCCGCTCTCCGTTTGTTCAGACCAGAAACCTTGGAGTAGCATCTGACTCCTCTCTCTCATCACCCACATCCCATCTACTAGGAAATCCTATCGACGCTTCCTTCCAAAGACGCCCAGAATCCAGCCGTTCCTCTCCACGCCCACCGCTTCTACGCTGGTGAAGGCAGGAGTCGTTATGCAACGCACGTTATATGTACCATTACACGTGTGTGTGCGCACAGGCACACAGACACCATCATCCTGCGCCTAGATTACTCACCACTGGCAGCCAGTCCTCCTGCCCCTACAGCTCTAGTGTCCACACAGGAGCCAGAGGCACTCTTTAAAAACTGGAAGTTAACCCACAACGAAGAACATACAACTGTGTACCCGGGGGCTTTGGGGAGAAAAAAGAAAAAATAAATAAAATCTTAAAAAAACAAAACTGGAAGTTAAAACATGTCATTCCTCAGCTCAAAAGCCTGAGTCCTTAACAGAAGTCTGGAAGTCCTTTTCTTTGTCCTCGTCTCCCACTCCCCTGACCCTTGCCATCCCTCAGACATGCGAGGAGGAGCCGCCTCACCTCCAGCCTTTGCATTGGCTGTTTCTTCTGCCTGGAAAGCTCTCCCCAGCGCTGCACAGCTCACTCCCCTGTCTCGTTCACAACTTTGCTCAGAAGGCACCTTCCCAGCCTTTGATGCTTTAGTTAGTAGAGCGAGCTGCCCTCCACCCTCCCTTTTCCCCCTACCCTGCACTCCCAGTTGTTCTGTTTTCCACTCTTCCTTTTTTCCATAGACCTTACCACCTTCTAATGTACCATATAATTTACTTATTTTGCTCATTGTTCGATATCTATTTCTCTGCTTGGAGACAAGCTCCAGGACAGGGGTCATGGTCTGTGTTCATTCACACGTTCCACGCAGCTGCAAGAGCAACTGGAACATGGCAGGTGCTTCATGAATATTTGTTAAGTGCATACACTTGTGATATTGTCCTTGGATTTCTCTTCTCGTGGCAGCTGGACACTGGAAACCACTTAGAAGCTCCACTCAGTTTAGGGTTCCTGGAAAGAGCACAGAGTCTCTGGAACGTGATCATCAGTCATTTGATATGTACTGAGCACCCACTCTGTGCCACACACTGTTCCAGGCACTGGGGATACTGCAGTGAACAAGGCCGAAAGAGGCTGTCCCTCATCCGCTCACTTTCTAGCAGAAGGAGAGAGAGAAACAACTGCATAGACAAGGTAATTCCAAAGAGTGAGGGAAAGGGAGACATGTCAATGTGCCAGAGCATGACAGGGATGGAGAGGAGCCAGTCTAGATGGGGCGGTCGGGCAGGGCTGCCCTGAGAACCGAGCGAAAGAAGGAGCCAGATGTGCTGAGATGGGGGGAGGGGGGAGAACATTCTAGAAGTGATGGAAGCCTATGGGAGGTTTAAATCTCTGTCTGCTGAGTGGAGAACAGACTGGAAGTGGGTGAGGGTGGAAGCAGGGAGACCATCTGGCTCTTACAGGATGGGCAGGAGGAAGGGTGGAAGAAAGTCACAAGCAATTAGGAGCTACCTTACTTTAAAGAAATTATGTGTATATTCATACGTGTGTGCACACACACACACACACATACACACTTCAAGGGAACTGGAAGCCCGGCTGATCTGGGCATTCAGAGAACTCTTTTCACTGAATCAAATAGAAACCAAAGCTGGGTCCTCCCTTGCTCAAAAGTCTTCCATGGCTACCCATTGCACCCCACCTCCTCCTCACGGTGTGCAGAGCCTCATGAGTTTCAGCCCCAGTTCCCTCTCTAACTTCTCTCCCTCCACCCCAGCACAGGGCCCCCTGCTGCTCCTCCAGCGTGCCATGATCCTCCCAGCCTCAGGGCCCTTGCACGCTCCGTGATTATAATTCCACACATATTTGTGTGGTCTGATTAACATTGGTCTCCTCTGCTGTTTTGTGAGCAGCAAGAAGACACAGATCCTATTGGTCCTGTTCACTCCTATACGTAGCCCCTGGCACACAGGACTGCTGAATGGTGGAAAAGATGACTGTTCATGAGAGCGTCTTTGGGCCCCTACTATGTGCACTAGGCTGTTGGGGGCTAAGACACAGCCCCTCTCCCTGACCCTCAGGGTCCCTGTGCGGATCTAAGACAGACACGCATGAGACAACCAGAAAACACCAGCCAGAAGATAGCTGAAGCCAACACCTGCTGCCTGGCCTCGTTCCTCCTCCAGGCAAACACCACTCTGGGGAGGCACCCCTCGGCCACCCTGTCCACCCGGGGGCCCTACTCTCCCGTCAGAATAGGTGAGCTCATGACCGAAGCTCAGCCCAGAAGACCCTCGCTCCTGGAAATCTACATCTCTCCCCAGTGCTACAAAGGGGCCATCAAGGCATGTGACTTCACGCCCTGGGCCCTCTCCCACACTTCCCCCTTCATCTGGAAGGGCCTCCAGATCAGAGATGGCCCAACTGGGGGTAGAAACAGAGGGAAAGGAGGGAGGGGAGCAAGCTCAGCGTGCACAGCGCCAGGGCTGGGGGCCGGGTGGGGAAGGAGGAGGAAGTGGAGAGACACCCATGGGGAGGACAGGACCCCCACCATCCACCAGGGGCCACATGCGACTTTCACGGGCCCTAGACACTTTTGCTTTGTGGGCCCCTTCTTGCACAAAAATATTCGAAATTAGAGGTTATGACTGTGTTGGTATTTGAAGACAAATACATCAGTATTTTAATATATAATATTATATACTAACACATTTTTGTCAACCTAAAGCACATGTTTTTCTCCTGATTTTAAAAGAAATTAAAACAATTTTGTAAGCCCCTAAAAGTATGGTGGTCCCCAGGTACTGTGCCATTCACCACCCACCCAAAGGGTCACTAAGGTTCTTCTGATTCCACCACAGGAACCCCGCTGATTGCAGATTGCAGGGAGGGGTGTGTGTGTGTGTGTGTGTGTGTGTGTTTACGTATGCCTATGTGTATTATGCGTGTATGCATATATATACATAAATACACACACAGTTGTGTGTATTTTCTATTCCTGTGTAACAAATTTTCACAAAATTAACAGATGAAGCAACTCCCATTTATTATCTCTCTTCCCGTGCGTCAGAGGTCCAGGCACAGCATAAGTGCCAGTCAAGCTATCTGCCAGGCTGTGTTCTCACCTGAAAGTTTGGAGAAAGAATCTGCTCCCAAGCTCATTCTGATTGCTGGCAGGAATTATTTCCTGGTGGCTGTAGGACTAAGGTCCCCGTTTTCTTGCTACCTGCTATTCAAGGATCACTCACATCTCCCGGGGCCTCCCTCAGGAGGTCTTTGACGCATGTCTCTCATGACACAGCTGCTTACAGCATCACCCAACCAAGGAGTGACAGCCCATCACCCTCACAGACACAGCCCACCGGGGGAGGGAATCTTGGGGTTGTCTTAGAATTCTGTCTGCCACAAGATCTCCAGCAAATATTAGTAGCTCTGTTCCAGGCACTGTTTTGTGGAATTCATACAAATTTTGACACTTTTGAGGTAGATGGTGATATTACACTCTCCCCATGTTACAGCTGAGGAAACTGACACTCAGGAGGGGTCAGTATCTCGCCAGGCTCACAAAGCCAGCATTCATCGGGCAGAGGGCAGTGGTCATCTAGGAACGAAGAGTTTTCTTATAATTTTTAGTTTCCTCGCAATTTGTTAACACCACCAGATTGGTACCTCACCAAAATTAGTCCCTGTCTGCTCCTACTGGTATTTGGTGGCCCATCCCCAGGAGCAAATGATACGCGAGTGGGGCTTGAAATTCACTCAGCTACCTTCGGTTGCTGCAAACTCCAGGGCTTTGGTTCTCAAACCTTAGCATGTGTCAGAATCACCAGGAGGGCTTGGTGGAACCCCGTTTATGGGCCCCACCCCAGAGTTTCCGATCCGGCAGATTTGAGGTGGGGTTGAGAATCTGCATGTCTAACAAGGTCCCGAGTGACAGTGGTCTGGGACTGACTTTGAACACCACTGCACCAGGATCCTGATCCTCAAACCACCTGCAGCAGGAGCTCCTCAGGGTTCTTGTTGAGTAGATTAAACTGGCCAGCCGTGCGACCTCACAAGCAGAATTTCTGGGGCAGAGCCACGAGTCTGCATTTTAAACAAACTTCCCAAGTGACTGAAATGCTGAAGTCAAAAAATCACCCCAAGAAGGATCATCACCCCCGAGGTCTCTTGCATGGCCAAAGTAGGCTTGACTTGGAAAAGTTCAAGACGTCCTAGCCAAAGGGAGAGCTGACAGCAGAGCCACGAATAGCAGGGTTATTCTTATCATCTCCCCAGAGGCCACAAGAAAACCAGCCGGCTTGCGAGTCCTTGAGAACCACCTTGCTGGAAAAGGAGAAGCCCTGGAGGGGACAGTGTAGCCGCACAATCAATTCCTGACCTCGCATCGCCTAGAACTCTCCTAGGATCTAACGAAAGCCTTTGCATTCGCGGGGCTAGCGCTGGGGAGCGAGTAACTGCTGCCTCCAGGCGCTCCACCGTCGGCCGGGGGGAGCTTGAGACTCCCGCCACGGAGACCAAACCCACAGCACAAGGTGTCCGGAAAGATCCACGTCAAGACCCACCGCCTCCCACAGGTCCCTGCTCGACCAGAACACCCCTGAGCCTCCACCTCTGGGAGCCCCTCCCCTCTCACCTGCTGATCCTCCGTTGTTGCCAATGTTTGTCCACCCGAGCAAGCAAGCACTAAGCCCCACAATGCCCTGTCTTGAGGAAACACTTAGGTGCTTAGTAAATTCCCCTCACAGTCCTCATATAGCATCACGGGTGGTTCCAGCGCCCTCGCCTCAGCCCCCATGCCCAGCGGGGCGGTCAGGCAGAGCTGCAACTCCAGTCGAACCCAACTCCTGGACCAGCCAGCTTCTCTTCTGGTTTCTCTGTGGTGCTTGGCCCGTAGGTAAATCTTGGATGGAATTAGAGAATTTGTGTTAGACGGGATTTCATTTTTACAGCTAGGGAAACTCTAGTCAACCCTTCATCAATTTTATCTGATTTTTTCCAACGCACGTCTTCATTTCCCCTTTAGACAAGCAACAATCCTGCGGGTGTTAACACAGACCCGGGAGCAGGAGGAGCTGGGCCCTCGCCCCAGTCCAGCCCTGGAAGTCGAGGTGACGGGAGGGTATTAAATGGCGCCTGTTTATCCTGTCAAGTGACAGATTCATATAGTCTTTGTCAAGTGTGTGCTTACATAGGAATTGGACAGATCACCAGCTCCGCAGCCACCAAAGCAGCCCCATAAACCAGGGTTTTGAGAGGACCCGCAACGGGCTCCTCAGGCCTGGGAGGAAAGCGTGGAGCTCTCTTCTGACCCAAGAGAATGGAGGTCCCAGGTTCTCACCAGGAAGATGGCTTTCTCTGTGCACCAGGGGCTCCGCTCAGAGGCTGCCTTTGGTCGCTGACATTGTTCCTCTAAGACTTTCCATGCACTTTTGATCATCCTCATAGTGCCTACCTTATGAAAATACCATCACCGATTTGCATAAAAACTGCAGTTTGGAGGTTGTTGTTAAAATAATAGTAATAGGGAAAAAATAACTTGACCAAAGTCACATAATCAATAACAGCAGAGCACAGCTCAAACTCAGATGTGACACCAAACCCTTGCCCTAAACTTCGATGCTCTTGTGGAATCACTTAGAAGGGACTTCTGGGGGTCCAAATGCAACCCCAACTTCCGGCTGACAACCGTCTTTGGCAGTCAGTTCTTCTCGCTTTGCAGAGCGGTGTCGTGCCTTATAAAATTTTTGACTTGGAGGACATAGCTTTCTACTCAAAATGTTTCTGCTTGAGCCTCCGAGGTTGTGGAGGTCGCGGGATGGATTTTAAAAAGAGGATTTTCAAAATGGCAGGATCATTACAGCCCTCGAGAGAAGCAATAGTCTCCTTTGGCATCAGAAAGCAGGAGAATCCCCACCCTCCTGAGTCGACCGTGAAGGATTATAATCTCTTTCCATATGGAAAAGCCTCCAGACGTGAGGTGGGAGTTGGCACCATCTGAATGGCCAGTCCGAATGTCCGCTTTCAGGGGTAGCATCAGGGCCCTTCCTGGTCAGCCATCTCAGCTCGCAGGGGTGAGGCTGATGACCACCATGGGGTTTGAATGAGGGCTCCCCACACTCAACACTTGCAATGTGTTTCCTAAGGCCAGCCCAGGAAACGGGCTAGAGCTGCTGCCGGTCTCCCACCCGTATTTCCATCCCTGGCAATCCCCATCCCCCTTATTCTCACAGGTCTTAGCTCAGACAATCTTTCCACAAGGCTGGCAGAAGTGTTCTCCTCCCCTTATAAATGCTTAATTAGTCCCACTACATTTTCAAACCAGGCTTTAATCACAAGACGCCAAGAAAGACATTTTATCCTGAATAAGCCAAAGTAATGAATATTGATTTGTGATTCTCTGAAGATAATGTGGACGGAGGAACAGGTGGGCAAGAAAGCAGGTGCAAGAACACCATTTAGGGGGAAAAACCCTGACGGAGCTAGAACAGACCCAGGCAGATTCTCTCTCATTCTCAACCTTTCCATCCTCCAAGACCAGACTCGGCCCTCCCCTCACCACCTGGAAAGAGAGGGAGACCCACTCCTCCCTCCTGGTCCTCCTGCCCCTGAAGGATGCTCCCGCCTTTCGTAGGTTTACAGACATTTTTAATGTCAGGCATCCCAGGAGGGAGAGAGACCCAATGAAGAGTCATGCATTGAAATTGCCCCAGTGTGGCCTGGACTGTAATCTCCCTTGCAGACACACACTTTGCTGTTGCTGCTAAAGACCCAGCGCAATTAAATGGTGTCCACCAGTCGCCCAACTCAAGGTGGATGCTAGGATCCTCAGTCACCTTGTGTTTGCATAAGAAACTTCCACACCTAAATTCCACCCAAGGGCCCGTCTTTTCTCCCGTAGAGAGCTCTCGTAGGAGAAGGTACCTCCTTACTGTGCTGACCAGCAGATTTCATCCGTCTACAGGTCATAAGAACCTGGAGAAGAGCAAACTTGCAAGTTCTACCCCCTTTGCAAAAGAAGGCAGCCCAGTGAGTGGCCTTGTCCTTTCTCTCTTGGGTCTTAAAAAACTCATGTTTACTTTATGTTCTCTTCCAGCTCACGGAAGTCCTAACAGCTGTGTCATTGGAGTGAGCACAGGTCCCACAGCGACAGACTTCTGCAACACGGCAGCTTCTGCGACTCAGTGTCCTAGCTCAGGCCTGTTCACCACTTGGGAAGTTTATGACCCTGGAAAGTGAAGCGCAGACCTCACAATTCTTTAATCTACCGAGGGACCAGATGATAGCATAGGGTTCTTCTTGTGCCGTGCTGGGCTCATTTACCAGTGATCACCTCCTTACCAAGAAAGGCTGCAAAGGCTCCACCAGCTGCCTTCTGGCCTCAGCATGGCCCCAAGGGTCTACTCACAAGGGCCAGTGGCCACAAAGGAACTTTTGTTTAAATTGGGGACAGCCAGGGTGGTACCATCTGACAAAGTGGGATTTTTAATGAACACTTAGTACTCAGGGGAATGAGCCATTTCAGCTGGAGCTTTCTTAGCCAAAGAGTCGTCAGGCCCAAGGGCTAAACTGGGGCCTCTGGCAATAGGCTCTGTGCAGGCAAGCCTGCACTCTTTTGAAACCCTCCAACTTTCTCATGACCTTTCTCATCACCCTCAAAGGCAACTGGCTGGTCCTTCATGCTAGAGCAGGCAGGAGAGTCTTTCCAGGCCACCAGACAACATGTTAATGGGGCCTGTGTTGCACTGGCAGGCCAGCCTTCTGAGCTACCCACATCACTGGCTCCCCGATGGACCTAAAAATAAACTATGTCTTCACACAAAACAAAGTCCAGGAATTCTGCTTCAAGCAGAAAAATTGACCGGTTGCTAAAACGTGGCCAGAGCTTTCTGTAATCTAAATTATTCCATTTCTGCAGGCCAGCGGAGAGCAAAGGCTCTGGACGTGGTCTGCTGTGGCTTCTACAACTGCTAATCTGTATTAGAAATTTGTGTATGGGTATCTCTTTCTTGAGACCCCAGTGATCCTCCTAGAGAATCAACTCTAGTTTAGGATGAGCACATCCTCTTGTTCTCTGTGAACTACACAATTTCATAATCTCCCCTGGCTTGGGCACCAGAATTACCATCTAAGTCCAAAAATGTTGCAGTCGGAGAAGTTAGTCCCAAACCCATTCAGAAACTTCTCCTTGGGAAATTGAGCTTTCTCCAGAATCCAACTTGAAGGTGGCCAGACTAATTCAGTCTCATGTTTCCCAGAAAACATTTGAAGACTGGGTGGGGATGGCAGAAGTTTGGTTTGTTTGTGGAAGGCCTGCTGGACAAGGAGATAATATCAATGGCTCCGGGGACCAGTTCCCTCTAGAATCTGCCCCCAGAGAGGAGGAGGGCTTGGACCTGAGGGTGGCAGGGACACAGGTGACGCCAGCCTAGGTCATTGCAGGACCCCTCCTTGCTTACACACACACAGGTACACACCCCTCAGAAGGCCCTGTCCTAAATTCTGCCTCTCCTTCTGCCATGTCCGGGCCTGCAGCCCTGGGCAGGAATCTTCTCTGCCAGCCCCTGCCAGCTTAACACTGAATTTAGGTCCTAGATCTCACTCTGCCAAACCCCTGACACAACTCTCAGGGGACTTCCCCAGGGGCTACTCGGTGTCATTGTGGAGAGACCCAGCATGCTGATCCCTGATACCGGTGGGAAAGACACAAAGCACATTCCAGCCTTCAGTGGAACTGTGGGCCTGGAGGGGGTGCCCTGTGGTTCTAGAAAGTTCCATTTAAGGTGGAGATAAGCTCTCAGGGGGGAATTCCAGCTGTGAACCTTTCCATCAAGTTTCCAGACACTAACTGGGAAGAGGGATACGACTTCAAGACAAGTAGAAACAAAAACCACCCACGTAGGCTGTTTCTTTCCCCTGGGTTAACGGAGCCAGGAAGCCATCATTTACCACTTCACACTTTACCTCAGGGCACAGGGAGTTCCACTCTGCAATGGTCTTCCCACGAGCTGGTGAGTCTTAGTTTCCAAAGAGCCACAAGAAGCATGACCTAGTAATCTCTTGGTCCGTTTGTCCTTTGCCAGGACAAAGATGCTAAAAGCAAATCCATAGAAAAGGCAGATCACCTACAGAGAAGGACTCCAAGATCAGTAGAGGCCCACAGCAACCATGGAAGCCAGAAAACAGAAATATCATGCCCAAAATGCTGAGAGGAAAATAAGCCAACCCAGAAATCTATCTCCAGCTGATGTCATCCAATAACATTGGCCAATAAAACTCCAAAACTTTTGGAGGTCCTTCCACAGAGTCCTTTCTGTGGCTGGTCCTGGTCTCCACCATAGCCTGGGCCCTACCACTGATGACCAGCTCACCTGTCACCAGCCGGGTCTCTAGAATCCAATCTTCAGACCTTGGAGTTCTCCCTACAATGCTCCCAGCTTAACTGGGGTGGGGTGTTGCCTGCTGGAGGCGGGGAGGAGGTGTGGGGGGCTCTCTCCCTCAGACACCACTTCCTTCTTCACCTGTCTCAGCACTATAGGTTTCCTCTGTGCTGATGATGGTGTGTGCTGGTGCCCGATGTCCCAGGGCACATCTCAGCTCTGCCTCCTGCCTCCCCACCCTGCGCTCCTCTAGCTAGACCCACTTCGAGTCCCTCCTCCCAGCCCTTTGGACACCTGCTTCATTTGGAGCACTAATCAGGAGAGGGACCTTGCCTTGTCCCTAAACAGACCTTTCTCCCTTCCCTGGTAGACCTCTTGGTCTCCCATAGCCCTGAGGGGTGGCCCACGTGTCCCTTCTGACCAAAGGCCAGGAGTTCTGACCATTCCTGGAGCCCTCTCATCCCTGGTGCTCCTGACTGGGGCTGCCGTCTCCCCAGAGATTCAGAGGGCCCCACGGTGTAAGTTCCTTTTGAGATTCACTTCTCATCTTGGAATAAGGCCAAGACTCTGGCCTTTTCGAGTCCCCAGGAGCATTCCTTCTCAGAGCAGCTTGCAGTCCCTTTAAATCTCTCCCAAGAATTGGCTGTCTTCCCCCAGCCTATCACCCTTCTGGTTCCCTGGACCAGTAAGCAGGGAAAGCACCTCCTCCCTCTCCCCTTTACTCTAGTCTCCAAACTGGTCCCCTTTTCAAGTGTCCTAACTAGTCCTCACTCTTTGTAACAGATAATGACTTCAAGAAGATCAAAGAGAAGATTTCAAGTTTCCAGAAGTCCCAGAATGCAAGCGGAGCCGAGCCTGGGCACTCGGCTGCCCTCACGGCTTTGTCTTCTTCCTTAGCTGGGAGCCCTCCGGACGGATCTTCTCCTTGGTGTCCGAGGCTGGGTCCCCCTCCTAACGACAGGCTAGACCCTGAAGATTAAAACAAAAGGTAAACACAGGCACTAGAGGGGACAGCTGATACGAAGGACCAACGAAAGCACATTTACCTTTCCAGGAAAAGCCCAGACTATGTCTGTTCCAGATAGCTTATTCCTTACATCCTTAGAAGGATAGATGAGAGCGGAATTGGTCAAAGGAGCTGACGACCAAAAGAAAGACATTGTGTAAGACTACAGTAAAACAGGAAATGGGTTATTCATCAAGGTCTAAAAGTCACCGCTATAAAAGACGAGGGAAGGGTGGGGATCCTAATACATCACTAGTACTAGGATTATTTTTGCGTTTCCACAGCCTTTTACAATCTCCCCTACTCCAAATATCACACTGTCAGTTTCAGGTCTTCAAGTGATCCTTATTGCTCTGGGGTTTCCCGCTGACCATGTGGAAACACTCCTCGCTTCCTTCTCGCCTAGCGATTTGCGCTGTGGGCTGAGCCTCACTCACCCACCAGCCACCTCAGAGGGGGACCAGCCCTGAGGAATGTGCTTTTCTTTCCGATCTGTTAAACCCACAGCCGCTCCATTTCATCTGGGAAGAGGTGGGAGAAGCTTGTCCGGGTCCGAGCTTTGCCCTCGCGTTAAATGTTTATCTGATGAGGAGGAGATGAGCAGAAACAAATCTTGAGTTTCTCAGAAGCTGGTTCAGGTAACCACATTGGACCTAATGAGAACAGCCCACAGGAAGTTAAGCTAGTCAACTCGTGTGTCCAAGAACGAGACCAAGTCTGAAGGCGAGGTTTACCCCGGGCAAGAAAAGCACCTTTCTCGTCCCCTCCTTGCTGGGCTTTTGGTACCCCCTAGACCAGCTCCCAGCAGGAAAATCTACCTGTCGTTTTGTCCCAGCATTTTCACCTCAGCTGAAAGTTGGCATGTCCTGGAGCCTCAGGATTATGTTCCACCTTTGTTTACATTCCCCAACTGCTGCTAAGTCTTATCCAGGTTCCCACAGCTAAGACGAGGGAGAAAACACCAATAGCTCAAGAAAAACACATTTATCACAACGCCCAATGGTCGGCTATCTCACAAAGGGGTGCTCAGAAGCCCCAGGGCTGGGACGCTACTTGGCCCCAGCAGACCACGTTTGTTGTATAAGGGAATATGGACAAGAACCAGAGTTGGGGCCTCCATCAAAAGCTTTTATTTTATTCAAGGAAAGGCGAGGGAACAGGATAACAAAGTAGGAATACGACTGAGGCTGGAACAAGAGACCTGTTGGTGAGAACTCCGGCTTAAACTGGAGATCCTAAACTGGGGGCCCACAGGCAGGACACAGCTGCCTGAGTCCGCCCCTCTGGAATGGGAAATCTTTCATCAGGTAACGCACATTCAAACATCGGGAGGTTTCGCAGGAAAATCAAGACTCTAGGTTTCTCTTGGAGAACAAGATCCGGCCACACCGGCAACCCCCACAGTAAGGCTGAGAAGCTGCGCCCAGCTCGCCTGACCTGCCTGGCTCCTGTTTTCAACCAAAAATTTGCTTCTTCCACTGACTGTCTTTTAACCTTAAACTGCTTCCTCTGAGATCGGATGCTCCACTTTTCCTTTTAAGTAAAATTTGAATGTCATTTATGCAGCTGCCCCTTATTAAGGCTCACCACGTCACTGATCACGCAAACAAGGTCTTGCTTGACAGTGAATGCAGATGCTGTTACTAACTATGCCGGAAAGACAGACATGACCTGGGCTCGTCCCAGGGAAGCTGGGTCCAGTGTGAACCTTCTTTAAACACCCTTCTGCGACTGGTGGATGGAAGTTCTCGTCCACGCGGTGATTCCTGGCCTTGCGAGTCAAGGAAAGAACAAATGTTGAGTTTCAGGGTTTTTTTAAACAGCAGTGATTAGCAGAGGGAAAAAGTAGCAACTTTTTACTGGTCCCAAAGACATGACTACAAGGAATGTCTTAATGTGCTGATAGGAAATCACAATAAGCACAGTGTTGTGAACTGAACATGTGTGCTCCCGAAACTCATGTGTTGGACTCCTAACCCCCAGTGTGATGGCCTTAGGAGTGATTAGGTCGTGAGGGTGGGGCCCTCATCACGGGGATTAGTGCCCTTCTAAGAAGAGGCACTCTTCTTTGCTCTCTGCTCTCTGCCATGTGAGGCTACGAGAAGACAGCCCTCTGCAAACCAGGCAGAGGACCCTCACCACACACCAGATCTGCTGGCACCCTGACCTCAGGCGGCCCAGCCTCTAGAACTGTGAGAATTAATTGTGTTTTTCTTTAAGCCACTCAGTCCGTGGTATTCTGTTAGAGCAGACCAAACTCACTAAGATAGCAAATATTCATAGACTGCATTCTGTGCCAGGCACTGTGATAAACACCTTATACATATTTACTCATTGCCAGACTCACCACAACTGTATGAATTAGGTAAACTATTATCCTTACTTTATAGATGAGAAAGCTACAGCACAGAGAGGTTAAGGTACTTGCCCAAGTTTACACAGCTAATGAACAGCAGAACAGGGATTTGAACCCACGCAATTAAGCTCTTAAATCCATACAAGTAACCATGTGCCCCCACCTCTGACAAGTAGGTCTCTGGAGAAATAAGTCAATGAGAGACCAGCTGCTGCTTCTGATGAAATGACCTGTGGGAAGTCTGTGCTGCTCACAGCCAGGGCTCCTGCGCATGCTGCTTATTCCAACACAATACGCACCCAACTTGTTCCTGCTTTCCCTCATACAAGCACCAAGGGCGGGGGCTTTTGAGGTCAAGAGGTGGTCCAAGGGGTGCTGCTGACAGTGCCTGCATCCTAAGGAGATCACCAGGATGCTGAGAAAACCCTACCTCAGCACTGAGGGTGGGAGACTGAACAGGGAGAAGATGCTGGAAGAGAGCAATGAGGAGCCAGTGCCCACCACCTTGTCCATTATGTCCAACTAGTAGACATCTTTCCCTTTAAGAGCCTAGGAGTCCTCAATTTGACCAGCTCAATGGACTATTGGATAAACTGTTTCTCCCACTGCCCTTGAGTCTACAAGCTAACCTGAGGGCTCCGAAGAATTAGTCTTTGAAAGAGAATGAACGTGACCACAATTTTGCTTTGCCAGACCCCACTAACACCATTTCATCACGCAAAGAACTTCTCTTGAAGATGACAGCCATCCCGTAAAAGGACAGGTGATTTGGTTTGAAACAGACGTGTCGGTGCCTTACTGATGAAAACTGCAACACTGCCGACACCGCATGAGGCGTGGAGAACTCAAAGGCAACCAAGACGAGAGTTCCTGACCCCGGGCAGCTCAGAGTCTCATAGAGAAGGCATCGATGAACAGGAACCACAACACAACATGGATAGTACTGTGGAAACACGGAAGACGTAGGTCACTCCCCCTTTAAGCTACAAACTCCCGGAAGGTGGACATCAACTCGTTACTGCAGATTCCACATTCATTGGGAAAAATTTATTTGCTGGCCCAGATGTTCAAAAATGTTTCTGGAGCTGAATTCCTGGAGGAGCTGGGAAATTTGACAAAAGAACAGGAATAAGAAGAGACCGTGGATCCACATGGCTGGAATTTGAATCCTGGCTCAACCACTAACTAGTTAAGAGAAACACTTCCCTTTATGGGCCTCAGTTTCCTCATCTATAAAATGGGGATGATTTTATTTGCCTTACAAGGATGTGACAAGGATAAAATTAGGTAACATGTAAGCACCGTCCCTGAATAAGCATCCAGCAGTGTCAGCTCTGCTTACGCTCCATTGCCAGCAGTCGCTACAATAATTCCTCGCCTAGAATGTCAAAACATATTGTTGTTCCCACAAGAGTAACAGCCAGGTAAGAAGCAAGTCCTAGATAAACACCTCTTTGGGATCTAAAAGGAAACCTTAAAACTGAGTTCCCATTCCCATAGATGGAAACACAGGAAGCCGGGCTCTTTCCTCTCTGCTCATCTTCATCTGTTTAACTTTTGCAAAAGCACCCAATGTGCTCAGCTCACAGCAGATGCCATAAATCTCAGTTCTCTCCTCTCTTAGCTATAAATACAGCAAGTGGCTTCCAAACACACAGAGGCTATACGTTCAGATGGGTCCCTATATTGTTCAAAAGGCAGGACAGGGGTTCAGCTGGCAGCTTTCAGCAGGAACAAGGTAATAAAGTCAATAGATGACCAGACCCAGGCTCCAGGTATCAGGCTGACTTACGAGAGGGAGAGACAGACAGACATGGCTTGCATATGTTTGAGTTTCTACAAGGCAAGGAGCGGGAGACTGATCCATAACTGATGGCACAAATGGGGAACCTTGGTGGCAGCTGAGGTGCAACCCAGGATTGCTGCAAAACGGAAGCAGTCCAGGTGTTCACGTCGTGTCACCCTCCTGTCCTCTGCTCTCTTCCACCCTCCCCCTTGAGCCAGGCCTGGAGGCATGCGGTGTCAGCAGGACATATTGGACAGAATGACTTCAGACATTCTAGTCAAGCAAAGCAACCCCGTGAAAATGCTGGAAATCAACTAGGATGACACGGGAGCAGCTTAGCAAGTCAGAGCAAGAAAGGAAGTCCCCAGGAGCCATGCCCTGAAAGTTGGGGTCTCCCAACAAACATTTGTCAGGCTGAGGGGTGAGGTAAGAGCCCTTAACAGAGACATAGCCGAACACCAGGTCAGATGGGCACCTGGTCACATTTTGGGGGCCAAGGGGCAGATGGACAAGGAAATTATTCAGCTATACAGAGATTAACAGTACGCCAGCCTGAGACTCTACTGCCCATTCCCTCAGATTTCCGCCTAACATCCTCAGTAAAGTGGTAGAAACCAGAGTGATGCAGGAGACTGTGAAGTCGGCCAGTGGCCTGCCTGGGAACGTGGCCTTAAGCTCCCACCTGAAGGAGGTCAGGCAGGAAGACTGGAGAATGGCAGCCTCCATCGGTCACACTTGCCTGGCCAGGCTAACTTCCCACCTACCATTTTGGACTACAGCAGGGACCAAAGGAAAGGGAAAGAATTTGGGGCAGGGGGATGCGGGGTCAGAAAGAGAAGAGAATTCAGTTCATAGGACTAATCATTCTGAAGTGGCTGAAGGACCTTGGAGAGGAACAGGGTGGCAACAGCCTCAAAACCCATGAGAGAGCCAGAACGCGGCTCTCCCCTCCAAGTCGTTGAGAAAGGCAAGACAGATTTTTTAACAGCCCTTGCAGAAGCCACAGGAGTGCCTTTTTTGAGCACAGGCTGTGGGGTTGGCTGGCTGAGCTTTAAGTCCCAACTCTGCCGACATCTAAACTTCACCCACTAAATAGGAAACGCACCATCTCCCTGCAGAGCGACCACGAAGAGGAGGCAGACGTATCTTGCCCAGCCCACGTGCTACATCTGGACACACAGTGGGAACTCTATTCTTACTAGAACTTTCAGATCTACTCTAAATGCTTCCTGAAGCAGCTCCTGCTCGGAGGAGGATACGAGAAAACAAGGCACCACGTAGCAGCAAAAGTGCCAGCAAGGAAGCAGAGTCAGAACCAAATTCTCAGGCTTGAGCCCTTTTCCATTGTCCCACACAAGTTATGTTTACCCCCATTCTGTGTGACGTATGTTGGACTAGGGCAGGGATCAGCACAATTTTCTTCTGCAAAGGGAAAGATAGTAACTATTTTCAGCTTTGCAGGCTACATGATTTGGTCACAGCTACTCAACTCTATTTTTGTAACACAAAAGTAGCCACAGACAAAATGTACATGAATGGGAGTGGCTGTGTACCGATAAAACTTTATTTACAAAGACAAGTGGTGGGCCAGATTTGGCCCCAGGGTTATAGTTTGCCAACCCTGGTCTAGGGCTTTGGGGTTCATCCAAGTTCACACAGCCAGCAAACAGCTGAATTGGGACTGAACGAGAAAGAAGTCCATACTCTTTCCGTGACTCCCCCGGACCATCACAAGCTCACCACCACTAACTGGGTCAAAGATCTCGTTAGCTTCCCCCAGGCCCAGTTATGCCTCTGTTGTCAGGGGTCTATCACTGCCCTCCTTAATTCAATGTGCCCTTTTATGCTCATCCCCCCACCTCCACCCCACTAAGCATCCTTGACTGCTCCATCTCTCAGGAATCAACTTCTCCTCCTAAGACATGAGATGCCTACAGATACAAGGATCAACCCAAGTCCTCACTGGGGACCACACACTGCTGGGGTTAAAGGCACAGTCTCGGACATCAGATGAGGATTCCCATTCCCCTTTCGCTACTTCCCAACTGCGTGACTGTAGGCATGCAGGACCTCTGAGTGTTTCCTTTGACTGTGGAAATTGTTAGGATTTTGGAAAATTAAGATAGTTTATGTAAAACATATAGGAAGAGTTGTTCAAAAAATGGAATCCCGAAAGGCACACCCTCTATAATTCTCTCTTCCTCACTATGCTTTGCATTGACCACCGCCTAGATCACCATTTTCTTGAGGAAGGACCGTGATTTAATCTTCAGATTCTACGGTTCTTGGCACCGTGCAGAGAGCGCGCGTAGGAGGTGCTCAGTGAATATGTCTGACTGACAGCTGCCTCTCACTCAGAAAGAGACATGGTTAACGCAGCTGTAAGCCCCCGGAGTCCTGGAGTCATTCTCACGTACATCTGAGATCTCATTTGTGATACCGATTGGATCCATGTTTGCTCACAATCCTTTCCACCTCCCAATCGAGTGAGCGCTTTTGACTTAGAGGTTAATTATTCCCTTTTGCCTTTCTTCAGAGACAGCATTCTCCCTTGAGACTGCTGGTCATTATTATTCCACATTGCATTGCTCTCTTGCCATAAAGAATTGTTTTTAAAAAGGAGACAGAGGATTTCACGGCCTGCTTTAGGCCTGGGAGCCTCCAGAACCTTGGAGAATCAAGCCACAGGGGCAGCATCGAGACACATTAGATACCCAGTCTGTCTCCCGCCGAGACTTCAGAGAAGTAGAAAGACATGTGAAACCTCAGTCCAGGAAAGCCCCCAGCCCTGCTTCTCGTGTGGAAGTAGGGGCCACTGAGCCACTGTAGATCAAGCAGTCCATGGACACGTGGAGGGGGACAGCCTTGACCTTCTGGACAAAGCAGCATCAAATTGCGGGTGGAGAGGGCAGTGCTCAACGCTTCGATCTTCTAGAACTGAGGGAAGCTATGCTACTCTCTGCAAACAGAGATGCCTCCACTGGCCCATGGAAGGATGCTTGCCCAGCACCCCCCCCATCCCCTAGAAATACTCATAAATTAAACGAGTGCTCTCTAGGTGCCGGGCACTGTTCTGAGGTTTTCTGTGCATTAACTCATTTAATCTTTGCAATGACCCTATGAATAGTGCCTACTATCCTCATTTTACAGATGAGGAAACTGAGGCACAGAGAAACTAAGTAACTTGTCTGAGGTCACTCAGCTTATGATAGGTGAAGCTGGGACTCAAACCCAGGCACTCCAACAACAGAGCCCTCGTTCACCCACTCCACGAGCCTCCTCTCTGTGCGCACACACACCCCATCCTTAGAAACCAGCTCCAGTTTCTCTGCTCTGTTGCACTGGGCTCCTCTGAGCTCACAGAATCGAAGGCCTGGATGGACCAGGCAGCCTCAAGTTCAGTTCTCTTATTTTGCAGCCAGAGATGGATTCCCAGGGGGAAAGGGTAGGGGGTCTACAATTTCCAAGGTTATGTAGCCTCCCAGTGAAAGATCAACACCCTCAGCTCCCAGACTCCTGATACAGTGCTCTTCTCACCATCTTCCAGAGACTCACTGCCAAAATGCACAATTAACACTTTAACACCCAAGAAACCATTGGAGAAACACGTGGTCCTTTCTCCAAGAACAGGAATGAACTCTGATAAAGCAGAGAATCAGGCATTCAATTTCTCATGTGACTCCAACATAATCATAAGCACGGATCAAGTACCAGTCTGTGGGCTCCATCATGGTGACCATTTACGCCAAGCCATTCACCCGTCCCTGGTTTTCTTTGTGACCAAATGCACATCCTGGCAAGATGGCTGGCACAGGGTCAGGCGGCAGCCCACACCAAGTTTTCCCTGCTCTTTACAACATGAGCCTTTAGAAGACAGTCTTGAGCCAAGACCAGTGAGGAATCCCCATAGCAGAGCCAAGGGCTTGGAGAGGCTGCCCGGGGCGGACACTGTCACAAGCATCTTGTTCATACCTCGGTGACTAGAGAAGCGTGACTTCACCACCACTCTGAACAACAGGGAGGCGCAAGCTGATGGGAAGACGAGTAGTCTGACATTGGCATCTGCCCTCAAAAGATGACCACAGCCACCACGTCATCAGATCCCTCCTGAGGCGCCTTCCCTCGTCCTCCGGGTGCCACAGAGAAGAGATGACGAGACAGAGACCAGCGCCCTCACTCACCCTGCCCAAGTAGCACATTCAGTCTCATGGCATGTCCTAAAAACTTCAAAGTGACTATGCCAGGCAATCATGTCACCGGCTAGTTGAATCTCAGATTCCAAACTACTGATCTCAAATTCCAAATTGAGGGAGAGATGCAGACAGACACACAGACGCACGCGTGGGCCTCCACCACTGGGGACCCCGGTTCCCACACAACACGCTTCCTACCTGCTTCCATAAGTTGGCACTGCTGACCGAAGACGTGGGAGAAGGTGACGGGGCCTGTGGCAGAACTGGATGTCGCCAGTGTGGATTCCATGGCTCTTCTGGGGTCTTTGGTGTTGGTCATGTGGCAGCGTCCAGACCCCTGAGAGTGTCCGAGTGACAGATGATGTCGTTGGTCTGTGGCTACCTGTCACTTCCAAGAAGATGTCCCCGCCCCCAAAGTTTAGAATGTTTCTTCCTGTCACCACCCACTCCTTGCAGTTTTTCTCGAACACCAATCAAGGGAAAAATGAAACCCTGTAGGGTTGGGCAGATCTGGGACAGCTGCAGGAGTTAGATGCAAAAGAAAATCTAAGTTTTACCCAACAGGAGTTGTTTCCTCTTGTCTGGGAGGGGTGACTGGAATTCAGTCACCCACTCTGGCTTCAGAAGGGGCAGGGTACATGGAGCTGCTCAGTCTGGTGGCCTGCTGGAGAGAGCCGGTGCCCCAGCCACGTCCCAGCGCCAGCTGGAGGAAGAGCGCTGCTGGCTCCGCGGCGTCTCCTTCCAGGGAGGAGGGCAGGGAGCAAGGCTGCCCCAGGCTCCCCAGGGAGCTGGCCCTGCAGGCCCGCAGCTCCGGCAGCTCCAGCCCTGGTCTCTGTCCGCCTTGACCTGGAGCGCTGCAGTCCCAGGTCCGTGCGCCCCTGGGCAGCCAGCAGCCAGACGCAGACGAGGAGAGCGGAGAGCAGAGAGCGGGCGGGCGCAGCACAGGCACTGGGCAGCTGGGGACCGAGGCGTCCCTGGATCATCCTTCACTCCAGATGCCTTTCCCTCGCTGCGTCCCCCTCCTTGCAGGGCTGTGGGGAGGGGAATGAGACATGGCTAAAGAGCCCCTGTTCCCACCTATGGCAGGGGGCCCCCCAGCCCACACTGCCCCCCGTTTTCCATGATGCAGAGGGCCGTTACTTGGAGATATTCTGGATGCAGAGGGAAGTGCTAACTCAGCCCTGCAGGCTCCCGGCTGCTGTAACCTCTTCATGCCCACAGCCGAGGAAGTGCCAGCCACAGGAGAGGAGAATGCCAGCAGTGAAATGCAAAGATCAAATAGAGATGAGATGGAAAATGCCACACGTCCCCCATGGCACTCTGGTGACACAGAGGGAGTCTGGGTGCTTCATCTTTGCCAAACCAGACCTATTCTGTGCAGAGAACAATCAGTCCCCCGCTCAGACCCCAAAGGGGCAGTTTCTCTGGAAAAAGGGGAGGGGAGGGAGAAATACCTTTCACATGATTACAGCAGCTGTTTCAGTGATCCCGCATCTTTGTTTTGCTATTCCATCTGCCGATCACAAAGGTGCTAACTTTAGAGAGACGCTGCATCAGCAGCAGCCAGCATTTTGAATACTTTCCTTGGGGATCCGGCTGCAGCATCGTCAGGATGCTGGCAGCAGCACATCCACAGGAGAGAGAGAATGTGATCCAGCCCGGCAGCAGAAATCAAAGCACCCACGTCTGTTTCCCCAGGAGGACTTTGGTTGAGAAGCCATTGGCCTATTCGGTACTTGAGATACAGAGGGAAAGTTCCAACTGATTTGTAGGCCAGAAAGCCTCTCAAACAAAAGCCTTTTCCATTCGAGCTCTTTGCCAACAAGATGTACACTCAGTGATGTTTGGAGGGTTACTTGGGATGGTTAAGGCAGAGGAAGTTGGGATGGTAAGGCAAGGCAGAGGAAGCCTGGAAATACTTCCAAGAGTTCAGTGAAATCTACTTCGTGTTAATGGTTTAAGGTAGCTTGAGCTGTTGCGTGTCCCTTTTCTCACATAGAACAAGTTCTTCTCCAAGTCATGAAATTGTAGGACATCAGAGACCATTCCCTCTGACAACTGAGGTCTAAGACGATCAAGGACTAAGGTGGGGAGAAGACCAGATCTCTTGATAACGGCAGAAGCTCCATGCAGGACAGGAAATGGATTGGCTTCCCATGTCTGGCTGGCTGTGTAAGCTTTAATGCACCCTAGCAATGGACTGCTGGGCTGCCACTAAAGAAATCCAAGGTGGGTTGTGGGGAAGAGGGGGATGAATAGGAGGAGAACACAGGATTTTTAGGGCAGTGAAAATGCCCTGTATGATACTATAATGGTGGATACATGTCATTATATGTTTGTCCAAACCCATAGAAAGTACAACACCAAGAGTGAACCCTAATGTAAACTATGGACTCTGGGGAACAATGACGTATGCAACGCAGGTTCATTGGTCACAACAAATGTACCATCTGGTGGGGGATGTTGATCATGAGGGAGGCTATGCATGTGTGTGGGGAAGAGGTATATAGGAAATCTCTGTACCTTCCTCTTAATTTTGCTGTGAACCTAAAATTGCTCTAAAAAATTGTCTTTTAAAAAAAAAATCCAAGGTAAACTAGCAATTCAACCTGCAGATGTCTTCTGTTTGGAAAACCATGGGTTTTTCCCTCCTTTCTCTGTACACCTTGTCCATTTCTTCTCACTGCTACCTGGTGTTTCTTATACTAAATCTACCACGTTTTACTGTCTGCTCCCTTAGCATCAGGCACCTGGGTTGCCCCCTATGCCCTGCCAGTGTCAAGAACATAGTCATGATGCCACCTAATGGTTAATCATCAATATATCACTCAAGTCAGGCCCCTGAGAGTGAACGAGAGGAAACGCTATGACTATTACACCAGGCTGAGCGGTATAAAGTGGGAGGAACGGGTCTGTGCAAGAGTTTCCCCGGCTGCACACCCGGGAGTGGAATTATTCAAAGCTATATGCAAATTTGATTTCCTTAAAGCCGGCCAAGTCCTACTCAAGAGCGGCTGCTGGTTCACCCTCTTGCTGGGTCTGCACGTGGCTTCCCATGTCCCCACATTTGCCAATAACTACTGTTGGCAAAAATTAGGAAGCTGGGCCGTCTATTAGGTATAAAGTTATAGTTCTCTGTTTTGATTTGTCTTCCCTTAATGACTCGTAAGTCGAGCACTCCTTGAGAAGCTTATTAACCACTGAGGCTTCCTCTTCAGGAATTTTCCTGTTCGTAGCCTTTGCCTATTTTTCCAGGCATTTCTCTGTTTTCTGCCTTTCTTGTTGATCTGCACAGGTCCCTTGACTTGGCTAGATGTTCGTTCACACTTTGCCCATATATCCCCCCAATCAGTCATCTGGCTGATCGTTTTGCCCACAGCCTCTTTTCCTGACTAGAACCCTTCATTCTAACGTGGTCAGCTCCATTGCTTATGTGACTTATAGTCGTTTGTGAGTCTTGCTGAAAACATCCTTCCCTACTCGAAGGTTGCAGAGCCAGCTCCTTTCTAGTTTTGCCTTTCACACTTAGTCTTTATCCATCTGGAGCTTTTTTATGTCTGGTATAAGGTAGGGTCTAGCTTAGTTTTGTTAAGATTGTGAGTCAGTTTTCCCAAAACCGTCTTTTCCCAACCCATCCTTTCCCCACTGAGGCCCACTATTATTATCTATCAAGTTTCCACATACGTGGGTCAGTTCTTAAGCTCTCTTTCGTTCTGTTAATTCCCCCATACTATGCTGTCAATGTTAACATTTTAGCATTAGTGGCCAACATTTTAAGAAGTCTGGATTTCACATTTTTCAAGACAAATCAGATTTGATGGGGTTGAGGCTGTATGTCTCCTGCTAGCAATCAGCTAGAACAGCAGATGCCCCCTTTATATGGGATGCGTGCCTTCCTGTTCCACCAAATCTGTCTGCATTCATTTACAGGACAAGCCAATTCCTTATAGAGATGTGTTCAGGTATCAAAAACATCTTCAAAGATAAAGGTCAAAAGAAAACCACACCAGAGAAGACATTAACCGACTTACAAGACTCTTGTTACATCTGTGCTGATAAGATCATTTCTTAAATATCTGTTTGCCACCTGATACTGTGCTAGCCACAGGTAGACGGAAAAGGGGTGGGACATGGAAAGAGGCAGAGGAGACAGTGAGAGAAACAACACACAATCTCTGTGTTCGTGATCAACACTAAGAATGAGTAACCGCAACAAGTGGGAACATATTGTGAATTATGGGTCATGAAAGGTCTTGTCGCTCCAATCTGGGCTAGGGCTAGGGCTAGGGCCTTCAGGGCAGCTTTTAAGGGAGGAAGCATTCAAGCAGGATCTAAGAAGAGAAGTGAGACTTGCATCAGTAGACAGAAAAGATGGGGTGGAGGGAGGGGATTTTGGCACAAACAAGTCATTTGGGCAAGGCTGGTTTAAATGTCCTGTTATACTGAAAAGCTTGTCAAGTCCACTCAGGGCTCTTTAGATTAGGAAAGATATACATTAATTAGCCCTACTTCAAATCAATGGTCCTATCTATATTTTTAAGATCTCCCCTGGTACGTTTTCAGTCCTATAGACTTTACGTTGACCTAACCCAGAGGGCTCCCTTGAGTTTGCTGAGACTCTTACTTCCAGAAGAGTTCAGAGCCAATTCTCTGACCGATCAGGCTCAGTGCGTCAGCTCTTATCACCCACAGTTCCCAAGAGGTGCAGAGTACCACAGCCGGGAGTTACAGACAGGTAAAGGCAAAGTGAAGAACAATTTAGGAAAACACGACGCTGAGCTCAGTGCAACTGGTTTTATGATGCTTCACATCTCAAAGCAAAAGATCACTAAGTAGAGGCTGCCACGTGCCATGAGCCATACTGTGAGCTCCACAGACATTCTCATTCCATAACAGGTACGAACTGCTCCCTCCCCAGATGAGAAAACCCGAGCTTAGTAAAATTCCAGTCCTTTGCCCAAGATTACACAGCCAGAAAATTACCCAGCCATTAACAGGTAATCTACAAGATGAACAGTTCTACTGGTTCTCTGCTTTGCAATTAGGCACTATGTATTTCATCGAAACGTTGTGCTGTCAGCATGTTCCACAAAGGCTTCCATATTGACTCAAGATGCCCAGAAAGTCACGATAAATCAAGGATAATTTAAGCCTAAAATATGATAATAACGAATTTAACTCATTGAATACAAATCTATGAGTCTATCTGGATGGATAGATGGATGGATGGATGGATGGATGAATACATACATATTTACATAAATACATAAATAAATGCATAGATAGATAAGAGAGAAAGCTCTTCTCCACAGTAGAATGCCAACCAATAAATGTACTCAAAATGATATAATTGGAAAACCGCCATTTGACAGCCATTCAAAGTTACGTCAGGCAAGAAACATCAACGAATGCTAAAACTAGTAGATGAAAGTTTAATGAGAAACAGTAGACTTATAGTCTCAAACTATGTCCCTACAAGATATTTATTATTTACAAAGAGAAAAAGGAGTGAATTTACAGTGGGGAAACCTGATTAAGACACCATCTTAATCAAGTGACCAAAGTTAACATCATCAGTAATAGAATAAATCAAAACCATGTACCATTGAATAGGGTGCCATGAGACGAATTCAGCTTGACTTCTGCAATATTCCTAACAAAGATCTATTACATGAATCTAATCCTGGGGAAATCAGAGAAACCCAAACTGGGGGACATCCTACAAAATAACCGTCCTGATATCTTCAAAAGGGGAAAGGTCATAAAAGTTTGGAAAATCTGAGGAGCTATTCCAGACTGAAAACGACTAAAGAGGCAGGGCAACAAAATGCAACCTGTGATGCTGAATTGCTCCAATAAAACTCGAATGGAGTCTGTGGATTATACAGTAACGATGGGATGGTGGTAATTCTTTGAGTGTGATTGTTGTACTGTCGTTAAACAGCCAAACGTCCTTGATGTGTAGGAAACGCATCCTAAAATATTTGGGAGTGATGGAGCATCATGACTGCAACACACTCTCAAATGGCGTGCAAGGACAAAGGTCTTTGTACTGTTCTTGCATATTTTCTGTAGGTTTGAGAAAAATAACCAAACATAACAAAGACAACATGACCAAAGCAAGAGAAAGAGATGATTGAAGGAGAACCAAGGGTAATGCAGATAACTCCAGGATCAGATACAGACTCTAACAAGTTTGCTTAATATGGTCAGGGAAAATGGGATGAGGTAAAGAATTTTGGAAGAGAAATGGAAACTATAAAAAGCTACCAAATAGGGTCCGGCCCCATGGCCAAGTGGTTAAGTTTGCTCACTCAGCTTCAGAGGCCCCGGGTTTTACCAGTTCAGTACCTGGGCACAGACCTAGCACCGCTCATCAAGCCATGCTGAGGTGGCATCCCACATAGCAGAGCCAGAAGGACCTACAACTGGAATATACAACTGTGTACTGGGGGGCTTTGGGGAGAAGAAGAAAAAGATTAGCAGCAGATGTTAGCTCAGGGTCCCCCCCCAAAAAAACTACCAAATTTAAAAAGTAAGTAACTAAATTGATATTAGACACAGGTAGAAGGAATTAGTGAACGGGAAAAACAATTGAGAGAAAATCAGAATGAAGCATAGAGAAACAAGACAGAAAAGACGGGAAAGAATGAGACACAGGGATTCAGTTAAAAGATCTAACACAGGTTTAATTGTCAGCCCAGAAAGAGAGAAACAAGGAGATGGAGCAGCAGCACCACCAGAAGAGATAACTGATAATATTTTTTAAAACTGACCAGGTTAAGATTGAAGAAGCTCAATGAACTCTAAGCAGGGTAAACAGAAAGAAATCACACCCGGGCACACCACATATGCTGAAAACCAGTAATAGAGAAAGTCTTAAAAGCAGTTGGAGGTGGGGGTGAGGAGAGAACAGGTCGTCTTCAAAGGTTCAGTGGAGACGGACATCTGACTTCAACTCTAACCAAGGAAACCAAAAGTTCATGGGACGCTACCATCAAAGTGCTGAAAGAAAATAATTGCCAGGGGGCTGGCCTGGTGGCGTGGTGGTTAAATTCACGCACTCTGCTTCAGTGGCCCAGGGTTCACCAGTTTGGATCCTGGGTTCGAACCTACACACAGCTTGTCGAGCCATGCTGTGGCGGCGTCCCCCATAGAAGAACTAGAGGGACTTACAATTAGGATACACAACTACGTGCTGGGGCTTTGGGGAGAAAAAAAAAGAGGAAGATTGGCAACAGATTTTAGCTCATGGCTCATTTTCTCACCAAAAAGCATACCTTTGAAAAAAACAAAAAGGAAAGAAAAAGAAAAGAACTACCACATAGAATTCTACATCCATTGAAAATATCCTTCAAGAATGAAGGTGAGGGGCCTGCCCAGTGGCACAGCAGTTAAGTGCGCATGTTCTGCTTTGACAGCCTGGGGTTCACCAGTTCGGATCCCGGGTGTGGCCATGGCACCGCTTGGCAAGCCATGCTGTGGTAGGCATCCCACATATAAAGTAGAGGAAGATGGGCACAGGGATATCTCTGTACCTTCCGCTCAATTTTGCTTTGAAACTAAAGCCACTCTAAAAATCAGTCTATTAAAAAAAAAAAAATCTAACCAGTGTTCTCCCAGCCAGGATAGAGACAGAAATAGCCAAATAAATAAAAAGGCCACATTTTCAACTCAAAAGAAAAAAGAAAGAAAGAAAGCCCATAGAAAACATCATTTGTGATGATGAAATGTTGAAAACTTTCCCCTAAGGATTGAGATGAGAATGGCCACTATCACTACTTCTACCCAACATCATATTGGAAGTAAAAAAAAATAAAAATTGAGGTTTGAAATAGAAAAATAGAATTGTCCCTTTTTGCACATAACACGACTGTTGTAGAAAATCCAAAAAGAAAAGTCTAGGAACTATTAGAATATTTTCAGCAATGTTACTAGATATAAGGTGTATATAAAAGAATAAATTGTACTTCTCTACATGGAACAAAATTAAAATTTTAAAATCTAACAGTATCAAAACATATCAAATACTGGGACTAAATGTAATGAAAAACACTCAAGACCACTCTACGGAAAACTATAAAAGATGGAGAGAAGGTAAAGAAACCCAAACAAATGAAGAAATACACCACTGAGGCATAGATTCAATGATCTAATGTTGTAAAAGTTTCACTTCTCCTCAATTTGATCTACAGATCTAATCTGATTCAAATTTGAACGATTTTCAGTGAAAATTGACAAAATGTTTCCAAAAATTAATTGAAAAGGCAAAGGACCAAAAGCTCTTGAAGAAAACCACCAAAAATCTGCTCTACCAGATTATCCAGAGAGATTATTAAGCTTCAGTAATTAACAGACTGTGATACCGGCCCAAGGATACACAAATAGACCGATTGATGAGAGGAAAGGGTCCAGAGGAGACTCACCACGCATATGACAAAAGGATCATTGCAGAGCAGGGGTGATGCTCAATGATGCCCAATCAAATGGAAATCCATACGGGGGGAAAAAAGCAAAACTTGATCCTAACCTCACACCATACACAAAATCAGTTATAGGTGGATTGTGAATTTCAATGTGAAATTAAAACAAAACCTCTTGCCGATAATAGGGACTATCTTTATGACCTTGGGAGGGGTAGTGACTTCCTAAAGAGGACACAAAAAGCACTAGCCATAAAGGAAAAGATTGATAATCAGACATTGAAGTCAAGAACCTGTCCCATTCTGTGTCTTCTCTTTTCATTTTCTTAATAGTGCCTCTTGATGAAGGAAAGAAATTTGCATCACCTACAGCCAAGAGAAGATTCTTATTCTCATTATAGAAAGAACTCCCTCAAATCAATAAGGCAGAGAACCCAATTAAAACACAGACAAGAGACTTAGACAAGCACGTCATAAAAGTGGGTGTTTAAAATGGGAAAAGCAAATTAAAACCACAGTGAAATACTAACATATATCCACCGTAATAACCAAAATTTAAGGCTGACAATTCCAAGTCTTGGCAAAGTTGTGGGACAACAGGAACTGCCGTAAACTATTAGTGGAAGTATGAAGCTGTGCAAACGCTTTGGAAAATTGGCATTATATTGAAGTTGACCGTCTGCCTATTCTCTGACCTAGCTGGTATATTAGTGATAATATGTATGAAAGGCCAGGCTGAAAAGAACTCTCGTTTAGCAGAGGTGGATGACACCTGAGTCAGACTCCTTCAGATTGGAGTGTATTAGTTTCCTCTTGCTGCTGTAACAAGTCACCTCAAACTTTGTGACTTAACACGTTTATTCTCTTACATTTCTAGAGGGCAGAAGTCCCAAATGGCTTTACTGCACTAAACTCAAAGTGTCAGTGGGGCCGTGTTCCTTCTGGAGGCTCTGAGGGGAGAATCCATTTCCTTGCCTCTCTCAGCTTCTTGTGGCCACCACAGTCCTTGGCTTGTGGCCCCTTCCTCTGCCTTCAAAGTGCACCACTCAAGTCTCTGCTTCTGTCACCCCTCTGCCATCTTTCATCAAGATCCTTGTGATTACATCGGGCCCGCGATAAGCCATGAGAGTCTCCCCATCTCAGATCCTTAACTTCCTCACATCTGCAAAGTCCTTTTTGTCATAAGGTAACATGTTCACAGGTTCTGGGATCAGGACATGGAGATCTCTGGGGGACCACCATTCAGCCCTCCACACAGGGTTAGCCCGTCAACTGCACTACCTAGTTAGTGCAATGGCTGCTTAGAAGCGAGTGTGTTTCTGCCCATTTCTGCTCCCGGCATAGAAGTAATTACGTTTTTATACCTGGGTGTGGGGTGGAGGTGGGAAGCAAGGTAAATATTCCCTAAAGTAGAGACTCTCGGAGCGTGGTCCCTGGACCAGCAGCACCAGCGTTGTCTGGGAGCCCGGGTAGAAAGGCAAACTCTCAGGCCCCACCCCAGACCTCCCCCATCAGAAATTCAGGGGTGGGATCCAGCAGTCTGCACTTCAACAAGCCCTGTCTTGTGATCTCACCTTTATTTACAATTTTGACCTTGCATGCATCATGAAATTTTTTGCATTCATTTGGATTTTAAGAAATATTGCATTCAAATATATTGTCTCGACTACTGAGTTTTTTGGTGCCTCCCTAACTTTTGCGCCTGAGTTGAGTGCCTCATGCAGCTCCCCCTAGTTCTGGCCCTGGAGAAAACAAAGGCCATCAAATCTCAGATCAAGATGTCAGTCCTGACGGGTCTGAGTACTGTGTACGAGAGACACCTGACCCACCTGGGGCGGTGAGAGAGGTCTTCCGTGAGGCAGTGATGGCAGAACTGAGAGCTGAGGGCCAGAAGGAGTCAGCTCCGTGAAGGCGGGCCAGGAGCATTTCAGGCACAGAGAGCAGCAGGTGCGGAAGCTAGATGTTTGGAGGGGACATAGCAAGTACGAGGGACCGGAAAGACTACTGCACCACGTGACTCCCTTGATAGACGTTTATTAAACTCCTACAGCCCTGGGGTCTCTTGGCCTTTGACAGTCCAGACATAGTGACTTGGAAGAACCTGAGAGAGGTGACTAGAACAAAAGTTAGGTCTTGCATGCCTGTGTGACGTTGGCAAAGTGTGCCTCAGGCTGTCTTCCTCCCAAAAATGGTATTTGGCACCCAGTAAACACGGCAGGGAAAGTACAAAAGGCTGTGGGTCTCATAAAAGATGCATTTAGCACAGGATTCTGTCTCAGAGCTAATAGCATTAGCCATCAGTAGAAGGTAAGAGAACACAATTACCCTGCTTTAATCACCAGGTTGACAGCACAGCTCTGATCCCCGACAAGCCTTGCTTTACGTTTCGAGATTGCTCAGCCAGTGAGTCCTCAGTCCCAGGCTAGCCTGTAACCTCACCTCCCAGTTTGCTTAGAATGGTCTCTATTTATGCCTCATGTACCAATATAACTGTGAATGGCATCCCCTTTCACCTTCCAGTGCCCCAGTTCGGGCAATAAATGACATGGTCCCTATAGTGATCTCCACCAGCTCCTTAGAGACATCCTCCCCAGCAAAAAAATTCCACCCAATCTCAGACTGTGCCCATCTGTCCATTAATGTTGGAGGGCCTGCGCATGCCAGGGACTATTCTAAAGACCAGGCCAGAAGACTTCCTAGGAACAGACATTGGAGTTTTTATTGTACTCGGGGAAAAGCTTGAGCAGAACAAGGGGAGAGAGACATCGCTAAGACAGAGTAGTGTCCACTTTCATTTAATAGCTCCCTTCTCAGATGAGCTTTTCCCAGTAGCAGTGGGTGGGGAATAGAAAACCTTCTTGGTGAAAGCTAATATATTGCCCAAATTCAATGTTCAACTATTTAAAAAACTACAACTGTACAGCTTTGTTCTAGACAATTTGAAGTAAAAACGAAAGTCCCCTCAGTTGTCCCGTGTTTTAGGGTGGGAGTTGTTAAGTTTGGGGTCCATCCACCAAGACTTTCAAAAGCAACTTTTACTGAAGTCTAATAACAAAAAAAGTACAGACTCTGCCATGGGCTCCTGTGTTGGGAGAACATTGTAAGCCCCCAGGAGTCCCACTGGGGTCCTCCCACTCAGCCCCGCTCCCTCCTCCCTAAAGATGACTACAGTCCTGGCCCCTTACACCAACGATTATATGAACTTCCACAACACAAAACTAAATGAGTCATCTGTGTACTTTAAGTCTGAGTTCGCTACAACTCCACACACAGAAAAGAAGACGACCGTCAGCGACAGCAGCCTATCATGGCGTGGGCTTTCCAAGCAGGAATGGGGTCAGGGGTGATTGTACAGCTGGAAAAACGTCCTCTCCCATGGCCCAGTGATTGGGGTCAACAATCTCCCCCATCTTTTGCTTTGCAAGTTTCTCATTGTTGTGGACTGAATTGTGGTGCCCCCCAGATTCATGTGTTGAAGTCTTAACCCCCAAGAGACTCTATCTGGAGACAGGACTTTTAAAGAAGTCATTAAGGTAAAATGAGATCATAAGTGAGGCACCCCAGTTCCACAGGACTAGCGTCCTTATACGAAGAGGTGACACCAGGAGTGGGTGCAGAGAGGAAAGGCCCTGTGGGGACGCAGAGCGAAGGTGGCAGTCTGCAAGCCGGGAAGAGACGTCTCACCAGAAACCAACCGTGCTGGCACCTTCTTCTTGGAATTCTGGCCTCTAGAACTGTAGAAAATCAACTTCTGTTGTTGAAGATGCTCAGTCTGCGATTTTCTGTTATGGCAGCTGGAGCAGACTAACACAGTCATCGAGTCAGTCCTTTCATTTTACAGGGGCAAATTTGTCAGAGAGAGCCAGAAACTCGTCCAGGTTCTAGCAGAACTCGGCCCAGAATCCTCTCCAGGCTGGGGCCTGCCTGCCTCCCAGACACAGCGGAAGGCCACGGTCCCGGGAGCTCACGGCACCGTTTAGCTCATAAGCTGCAGGTACGAACTGGGCCGCTGCCCGCACTGGAGCTGCTGCCGCAGCAAGTCTTGCTTTTATCTCTGGGCTCGCAGCACCTGAACTCAGACTGCCGTGGAGCGGCCAAGGGCTGCCTGAACGCACGGGAGGCCCAAACTCCTCCCCAGCTCCCACGGTCATTAGCATGGAAGAAGGAACCTCCTAATGAGGGGAGGAGGAACCAAGCTCATCCGCTTAATCAGGGAAACACAGTTTGCAGACGAGGTGCTAATTCATCATAGCACAGCCAACAGAGACATTCACTCAGCGTTCATTAGCCCAGTAAACACAATACAGAAGCAACTGAGCCTTAGAGGCAAAGAACAATAATTCCTTCCAAGGAGCCCCTGGGTGACCGTGTATTTTTCACATGAATAGAGGAACCGATTAATCAAGGAAGGTGAATAAAAGCTGCTCGCTATCTGCCAAGACACGAACAAGGTCTGAACTGGATAGCGCCTTTTCCCCTTTCCAAGGTGAGCCCCCTCTCCCATCAGGATGAAATGAGACAAGAGCAGATTTTTAACGAGGCAGCTGCTCGGCCATCTCAGCCTCATTCCTTTTCCTAAATAATCGGTACGCGGGGATCGCAGCTGCTATAAACGTCAAGCCGCAATTTGTGACTAACACCAGTGTGGATTGGTTCAGGCAGCTTGTGACCGGAGGCATCCCGCTCTGTGGCCAGAGCGGAATAATTAAACGTTCAAGGCTGCGCCGGCATTTTTCTTCCTCTTGGCTCTCAGTGCAGGAGGCTCAAGATTTTATTTCATCCTGCGGCCTCCCTGGGAAGGAGGGAATGGAGGCCTGAGGTTTTCCATGATGTTCCGTTGACCTTGGTAAGCTCAAAGACTCCAGGTGGATGGGGAGAGCATGGATCCAGATCTTTAAAAATCCAAGTCCTTAGGCAAAATGACCTGTCACTCCTAGAGACCAGCAGGGAAGAGCCATTCTTCAGTAGATGAGGTCATTGCCCCCGCCTCTGGGCCTTTGCACCTGCAGTTCCCTTAGCTTGTGATGTTTTCTTCCTCCTGGCCTGTGGTTAACTTTAGTTGTCCTTCTGGTTTCAGCTTAGTTGTTTCTTCCTCCAGGAAATCTTCCCTGACATCCACGGTTGGGTTGGCCATTTTCCTCTGTGCTCCCACAGCTCATGGCACAAAGGGACCCTGGCTTTCATTTGCCCAGCAGCACTTACCCCTCCTTCCAGTAACAGAAACTCAGTGTGCTTTGGGAGGACCCTCCACCACTGCACTCAGCCTCGGTGGGCTGTCAATCCAGAATCCTATCCACTTCCAGACAAGGGAGTGGACAGAGGACCAAGGTCAAGTCAAATTCTCATCCCGATGCAACCTAAGGTGAGGACAACGATGAGAAGCGATTTGTCTCCAAGGTATACACTGTCTCTATTTCCTGCTCTTTAGACCCCCAGAGCCGCTGCCCACTCCTGTCCTTTCTGAATCCAGTGTTCAGCTTCTCCTTCAATGCCGTGAACCATCCCATAGCCTCCTGGGGCACTGTCTTGGGCTGAAGTTAGCCAGAGTCGGCTTCTGTTGCTTACAATCAAAAACCCTAAGGTCCTCTGACATCCCACCCCTCACTCTGCAGTCACTGCCTAAGGACAGTGGCTGTCACTCATCTTCACACCCTCAGCGCCTAACACAGGGCCTAGTACACGGCAACTGCTCGCTGGTTTGTTGAGTGGAAACTCCGTGTGCTAATCACTGGGTAACGCTGCTTTGACCGGCTGTGCCAAGAGCTGTCAATTCGACAAGCAGCACAGACTGATGAAGCTTCTCAGAGATGCAAGCGCTGGGAGACAAACGTGACAGAGCAGAAACGCGTCAGGCTTCTGGGCACACGGATCCGAATCTGGATGCCAACCCGAGCATTTGTTAGGTATAACTCCTTGTACCCACAGCATTGTACCTGGCACCTGGGCAGGTGCTCAGGAAGTAAGAGGGTCTGAGTGTGTACCACCTGACGTCAGAGCCTCGCCTGCAGCATCATTACAGGAAGAGAATGTCATTTTTCTCCAGACTAGGGAGGCTTAAATCAAACACCAGGTGAATCATGGAACACAGTCAGCATTCAGTGTGTACCGTTTCCCTTTCTGGTCAGAGGGTGTGTCCAACCTCTACTTTCTCCCCAAGGCACAGCTGGTGTGCGAGGAGAGCCTCAGTGTAAGTCTGCTGCCCCACCCCCTCCACCGACATCATCTAGTCTAGGGTCTGCAGGGGAGGGGAAATCTTTCCTCCCAGCGCCCAGTTTCTCTAGCTGGGGCCCTGCAAATTAGACTAACAAAAGACAGATTAACAAGAGAAAAACAAATAGAAGTTTATTAACATGTGCAGCACACATACACGTGGGAGAAATTCACTGAGGAGTAACTCAAAGGAGTGGTGAGAACTTGGGGCTTATATGGCATCTTAACAAAGGACAATGAATTTGCAGAAAAGTGACAAAAGGGGTGTACACTTTTAGGGGTGGCAAACTATGGGAAAGTAAATATATGGGGTAAAATAATGAAGATAAGGGTTGTTTTAGTAAGGTTTATCATGTAGATTCCTCCGGTGCCATCTCTGGACCAAAAAGAGTCAAGAGGTGTCCCCAGTGCTTCAGAATTGTAGAGAGGAGAGGCCAGAGAGCTTTTCTTGTGTCTCCTTCTCAATTGCCTTCAGCTCAAAATAATCCTTATGTCCAAATGGCGTCTTTTGAGGTTGTGTACTCTGAACTCCTCCATGTCATACACAGATAATGATGACCCGGGTTCCAGGCATCCAGTTACAGCTATCCAGGGCAGGAACAGTACCCTAGGCCACCAGGACCCACCGGAGAGCAAGTCCATTGTGACTGCAAAGAACGTTGCAGAACAATGCAGATACGCGTATAATTCAATTGATCTGGCTTTGTATCTAGCTGCCCTTTTGCCCTGCTCTCTGAAACTCTCCCATCTCCCAGAAGAGCTTGGGAATCCATTCTCATCTGGGAGAGCAAACACCGCTCTTCACACAGATCAAGGGCTGGCAAAGGTTTTCTGCAAAGGGCCAGATAATAAATACATAGGCTCTGCAGGCCGGCCTCTGTCACAGCTACTCGTCTCTGCTGTTGTAGCACAAAGGCAGCCATAGGCAATACGTCAGCAGCTGGACGTGGCTGTGTTCCAATAAAACTTTATTTATAGACACTGGAATTTGGATTTCATGTAATTTTCAGGTGTCGCAAAGTATTATTCTTCTTTTGATTTTTTTCAGCCATTTAAAAATGTAAAAACCATCCTTAGCTCAAGAGCTGTGGGCTCTATTTGACCCACTGGCCCATGTTTGCTGACCAGTGAGCCTTAGCTCTGCATTCAGACCAACGGGCCCCTAATTGCACACAGTCTCTTCTGAGTCACCCTCCTCAAGAGTCTTGGTCTGCAACCTGCAGCGTGGCCCTCCCTGCCACACAGGGCAGACAGCCTTTAGACTTTAGGGAGAAATTCATCTAAAAGCTTGGGACAATACAGCTGGTTCAGCCAGATTATCCTTGAAATGAAGGGCTATTTCACTTTCAAGAACTCCAACAGTTGACTAAGTCGGGGGAAATCCCACTTGCAGATATGCTGTGGAAAGTTTTAGAACTACCCAAAGAAAGAAAGCGAGGAGAAGGGGAGTGTGGCATTGGAGTCCCAGTCCCGCCCTTCCAGGAAGGACTAGCTGCCCCGGCTGCTCACAGTGCTTCATGCCCTGCAGGGTTGCCTGCGCCACAGAGAGGCCCAAGGTCACATCCTTCCAGGGGTGGCCACCTCCCGGGACCAATGACAGTGGACATATAAAGGCCTGGCCCTTCTGGCCCAAAGTGGGACACTCTGATGAGTCATTTCAGCTTTCAAATGTAGGGGAGGAAAAATATTCTTTTTTCCTCTACCCATCATTGGATGGGGCCCTGCAAATTAGCTTAACAGAAGACAGATTAACAAGAGAAAAACAAACAGAAGCTTACTAACGTGTGTACCATGCATACATGAGGGAGCACTTAGAGATGAGTAACTCAAAGGTTAGAACTTGAGCTTATAAAGAAAACCCAGCTAGCCACCGCAGAGCAGTCCGGAGCATCATGTCCAGAGTCAACCGCCCAGCCAGACCAGGCTGCGCCCCTCGGTGTGAAACTCTGGCAAACTTTGCAGGCCTCAACCTCTTACCTAAAAAACAATCGGTGCCTTTATTAGGGTGCGTGCAAAATAAACATGCAAGACTTTTAGTACAGTGCCAGACCCTCAGAAGAGCAAGTGCCAATAATGCCAGGATTCCAGAATGACCCTGGGGTCACAACCCATGCTTTCTGGATTCACCGCAGAGAGATGAGAAGTCGCATAGACACACTAGGAGCCACGCAGGAAAGAAGAACCTAAAACAGCTAATGGGATTGGAATATGCCACTTTGGTGTAAGGATTGTCTCGGGCTTAACGCAATTGAGAAATGGCAGACTGAAAAATAAAGTTCTCTACCCTCCCCCTATCTGCCTAAGTAAGGCAGAAATTTCCCTTTGCGAAGATGTCTCTCTCCCCCGACTCTCATACCAGGAAGGGCAGAGCGACTCTTAACCTCCAGAGAGGACTCTAGACTCTCATCAGCCCAGAGATGGCGTCAGAGGAATGTGCGTAACAATTACTAAAATAACCCTTATCTTCCATCAGTTTCCCCATCTATTCACCTCCCGACAATTTACCACCCCTAGAAGCCAGAAACCCTTTTCCTTTGTCACTTTGTCACAGAAATCTATCGCTCTTTGTTAAAATGATATATAAGCCTCCAGGGCTCACTACCTTTTAGGGTTTTTCATTTCATTTCTGTGAGTCCTCCCATATGAAATAAACTCTTTTCGACTATTAATTTGTCTTTTGTCAGTTTAATTTACAGGGCCCCATTCATGAACCTAAGAGAGTAGAGGAAAAAGTTGTTTTCCTCCCCAACAACACATGGAAAAATAGGCCACGTGGGCCTGAGGCAACGAGGCACATGTTGGCTTGCTCATTCTTCTCTAGAGTTTAACGTGTGCTTCCAACCAACCACAGGGCAGTGTGTATAAAAAAGGAAGAAGCAAGACACAGCACAGAAATGAGGTTAGATTACTCATCTATTTTCCCCAGTGCTTTGCACAAGGCCAGGCACATTGTGGGCACTAGAGTCCCTAAAGGATGAATAATTAACTGGGGAGACAGGAGGGAGGTGACGACCAAGGTTAATTCCAATACTTGAGCCCCTACCCACTCTTTGCAAGCATTCTGCAAGGAACATGGGGTACACCTGTGAACAAGATGGCCCGTGGCCTCATGGAGCCCCAAGTCTAAAAAGGTCGACACAGATTAAACAGGCAATCACAAAAGCATAATTGCAAGGAACAAGTGCCATACAGAAAAATAAAGAGTACGATGAGATTAACAGGAGGACTCAATTCAGACTTAGGGCTCAGAGAAATGTTTAAGTCAAGAAAGTGACCTTTAGAGCCAGCCCAGTGGTGAAGAGGTCAAGTTTGAGTGCTCCACTTTGGTGGCCCGGGGTTCACAGGTTCAGATCCGGGCAAAGACCTAGCACCACTCATCAAGCCACGCTGTGGCAGTGGCCCACGTGAAAAATGGAGGAAGACTGGCAACCTCCCTCACACACACCCACAGAAGTGACATTTAAGCAAGCAAACAGCTAACTGATGGATAAATTAGCCGGTAAAGGCATGGGGGCAGAGGGGGCAGTGAGGAGGAGGAATGGCAGAGCACATGCTAAGGAAAGGACATGGCAGGTGTGTTCTGGGCATCGAAAGGCCATCCCTACAGCTGGAGCAGAGCCAGATGTGGAGGGGCAGGAGATGACGTTGGGACAGAGGCAGCGCTCAGACTGCATGGGGTCTCATGATCCATAAGCCTTTGGGGTTCTCTCTTATGCACCATGGGCAGGTTGGGAAGGGTTTAGGCCAAAGAGTGTCTGATTTGAGTTTCAAAGAGATACCCTGGCTGCAGAAGAGCCGATGGGTCACAGCAGGGCAACAGGGGAGCAGGGGCCCCATTTGGCCATTTTAGTCATTCAGAGGATGGTAGCTTATGCCACGATGGTCATGAAGGAGACAGAAAGGCAGACACATGTGGAACATGTTTCAGAAGCAGAATGAAAAGGGGTGAAGAAAGAATATTAGAAAGACTCCCAGGTGTATAGAGCTGGCCAGTGAGAAGATGCAGGAGCAATTTAGTGAGCATTTGAAGGAGGATCTCATGCACTGGGTTGAACAGTATCCACCCAAAATTCATGTCCGCCAGGCACCCGTGAACTTGACCATATCTGCAAATAGGGTCTTTGCAAATGTATTAAAGTGAAGATGAGGTCACACTGCATTCGAGTGAGCCACATCCACCCCACGTCCACATTAGGATGTGACCCTAATCCAATAGCTGGTACCAGTATAACAAGAGGGAAGTTTGGACAGACACACACAGGGGACAAGGACACATGAAGACAGAGGCGGAGATTGGAGTGATGTGGCCACAAGCCAAGGAACGCCAAGGATTGCTGACAATACCGGAAGCTGGAAGCGACCAAGAAAGATCCGCTCTAGAGCCTCTGAAGGGACATGGCCCCCCTGACACCTTGACTGGGGATATCTAGCCTCCAGAACTCTGGGAGAATACATTTCTATTGTTCAAATCCCCCAGGTATGGTCATTTGTTGCTCCTGCCCTAGAAACTAATCCAGCCTCTGCTCTCTGGAGGATGGGCGTCAGCGGGACAGCCAGCCCCCACCCCACCCCATCTCCAGGCAGGCTGGGCCCCCGACAGCCTCTTCAACACTGCAGTGCCTCGGCAGACAGCCACTCCTGTTTGTTTTTATGTAAGTGAACTTAGGGCCCTACAACTTCAAAAAGCCTCTTGTCCAGCCATTCACATTGGTCACATTTGCCAGGCACTGAGGACCCCGTGATCAGGTAAGACCCCCTAATCTCATGGTTTGCAGTCTAATGGGGTAGGGGTGGGGGAGTGACATTACAAATAACACGGGGTGGTAAGTGAAGTGATGGTGTGAAGCCAGGGGCAGGACAGCTAAGCCACTCTGCAGGGCCAAAGGAGGATGCCTGGAGGAGAGAATGGCAGAGAAACCTTTGCAGAGGAAAACAGAAGAGGAGCTAGCCAGGTGGAAGGGGGTATCAATTCCCCTCCATAGAATTAGACATGGTCCTCATGAAGCAGGAACAAAAGCTCAAAGGTGAAAACAAGCACGGTGGGCCAGGAGGGGCAGGATGCATGGAGCTGGAGGGAACAGAGCGCTGGGCAAGGCCCAAGGGCCACCCACACCCTGGTAACGGGCACAGATTCCCTGCAGCTGTGATGAGAAGCCATCTGAGAATTAACAGGAACGGGTCACGGTCAGACTCGCATTCTGATGGCTATGTGCAAAGTACAGTTGAGTTCTCTTTACTTAATGCTTTCTATGTTGACCTCCTTATTTCCTGATGCATTCTGTGGGACCTCAGGTGGGCCCCACATTCATTTTTCTTCTGCTTTGGCTTCAATTTCGCACAATAGTCCCAAAGTAGCCACTTAGCACTTCCCCCAAAATAACCCTTAACAATCACCTAACAGTTAATCTCTTAGAGCGCAGAACACCAGTTGGAGGGAACTGGGGGTCATTAAACTTGGGTCAACCTTTGTTGTGCTCACGTCTTCTCCCATTGCTATAACCACCACAATTTACAGGGCGATACATGAAATAAGCACCCGCTTTGCCCACCACAGAATTAGACATGGTCCTCAGTGCGGGATAAAAGAGGCCAAATAGCTCACTTAGAAGCCCTACAAAATTATCGTAGTTGGGTGTCTCGAGAGCCGGAGCATCACATAAAAACAGGCAATTACGTACAAACTAGCTCAATAATACCCAAATTCACAGAGGGCCCAAGATGAGCCCATTGTTCCGGTAGTCCTCGGCTTAAAACTGGGTTAAGTACCAAAAGGTCCATTTTGAACAGCTTTTTTTGAAATACAATTCCATTGCCAAACAATTCACCCATTTAAAGTACACAGTTCAATGGTTTTTAATAAACTCACGGAGTTATCTGCCATCACCACTACCTAAAACGTCATTTTTAAGAAGTTCGGAATTCAGGAAACAAGTCAATGATTCAATCTTTTGGGGTACTGTGGGCCCCTGTGAGCTCCCGAAAACCATGGACCCTCTCCTCCAAAGAGTAAGCACACACGCCCGAGAGCATTTTACAGACAACTTCCTCGAGTTCTGGTCCCCCAGAGCTGGCTAAGTCTCCTTAACCAAATCACAGCAGTGGGCAAAGTGGTTTCGTGTTCACGTTCACAGGAAACTGCCTCCCCACCCCCACGCTAATGAACTCCTGGATGAAAAGCACTCAGGCTTGAATGTATGTGCCAAATTAGAACGGATCGGCCACACTGACTCATTCCACAGCCCCATATCCGAGCGCTGGTGCTTTGGCTCAATGCAGACACTTGAATGCAATCAACTCGCTCTTGGGCCAAGAACATGAAAAATGTTCCTGGCCAGTCATCACTAAACTGCTATCAGCCAAAGAGATGCGGGTTATTTATTCCCCTAAACATTGTAATCAAGCTGATGGGACAAGAAAAATTGGGAGCCTAGACTTCAAGATTCCCAAACTTCTAGAATGCACCAATAAACAGAGTTCATTTGGGAGCAATGAGACATACTACAGTTAGGCATCTTTGAGTACAAGGCACAGGATTCTGGCTAGTAAACAGAGAACTTATTGGAAAGAATTTGGGAATTTGCTGAAACCATATAAAAGTGCAGAAACCTGGAATGGAAATCAGCAGCGTGCTGGGCTCGCCGGTTTTTGGCTGTCTACAGTCCAACTTCCTTTCTCATTCTGGGACAATTCCCATCACGTGTAGTGTCACTTACCTCACTTTTAGTGATAGAAGCCACAAAGAGGGGTCTTTCTTCTCCTCCTCCAGTTCCTGGCAATCAATGGGCAGGCATATGACCTGGGCTTGGCAAACCCCAACCCCGCAACTGAGACGTTGAATCTGGAGAGAGTAGTAGAGGCAAAGGGACAACTGGGGATAATTCCAGAGTGGCTCTGTGGGGGTCGCCCAAGGATGTAGCAGCGTGCAGCTGCAAATTTGTTCTGGTGGACTGTTTCTACTAAAATATGATTTTCATGCTTCCTCTTTGTTAACTCCCGGAACAGCCTTGGTCCAAGCCCATCTTCACTTCTGGTCTTCCAGCTTCCCATCAATGTCTAGTTTCCACATCCCTCCAATAGATACCTTGCTCTTGTTTAAGAAAGCCACAGTCCGTACCGCAGCTTGCAACCCAAACTCCAAGTGATACAAGAACGTCTAAGACGTCTCCAGGGGCGTGGAAGCAAGAGCTCTGGGCGCCATATCAAGGCATAAGTGCCTGGTCAGGGAACAACAATTGAGATGCAAGGATTGAACATAGTTTAAATAACTACAGCACATAAAAACTGGTTTCACGCGCAAACAGGCCTCCAGACATCTATTACACCCTATGCTAGGAACAGGTTCCCAGCGGGCCTGGCTGGAAAATGCAAAACCTGGAAGAAGTAGAATTCCATAATCCACACTGGTCTCGTCTTTTATTCCTCCCAGGTCAGAGTCAATCTTTTTCCTCCTTTCAGTCCTTTCTAACGTGGAGTGATGCCTTCTCCATAGAAACGACACATGACTTGCTACCACGCACCAGGCACTGTGCAAAGCTGCCGTTCCCAAATGCCTGTCATCTCTGCGTCTTATTTTACGAGGTCTCTTCACTTACATGCTTGGGTTGGAATTGTTCTAAGGATGAAGGGTGTCCTTCCTTTAAAAGTAGTAGTTTAAATGTGACAGATTAAACATGCATTTACATCGGTTCCTTCCCAAAACTGCAATAGAATCATAAAGCAATTTTTTTAAAAAGGTAGAAACCCACAGAGGCAAAGCAGAGACATGACAGAAGATGCAACGTCAACAAACTCTGGAAGCAGGAAGAGTGATGGCCGAGGGGTAACGACTGCCTTAGGGCAGAGAAAGCTGAACGCAGAGCACCTGCAGCCAAGGTCGCAGGCGGGAGAGGAGGGCAGTCAACAGGCGGGTGCAATCCACACCACGGAAACACAGAAAACCTCAGTGCTGGGGACCCCAGGCTTCTCTGAAGGTGGGGTCTGGAGTTAGGCTGTAAAACAGGAAGGTGGGTTGAAAGTCCATAAGGAACACTTAGATTGCCCACATCCCTTCCTTAATGTACGGAAAATGACAAGTACATTCCAGGGAGCAGCTGAACCAGAAAGTCCCTGGACTTGTGAATGCCAATCACAGCTAAAGAGCAAGGGCTGAATGACAGCAGGGAGATTAGGAGAAAGCCTACGCCTTGTGTTTCCCCGCTCAGCCCTCACAATGCTGGAGCCAGGCCTTCATCACCCTGACACGCCCTCTCCCCAGGATTCTCCTGAGGTCATCCCCAAGGAAAAACCTATAGACGGAGACCCTTAGGAGTCCTTGCTGAATGTCGAGGGCCCCACCCCTACACCGTGCACGCAGAGCTTCCGGTCAGCTATAGAGCCTCACCCAAGTCTGACAAGACAGCTCAGAACCAGCTGACCCCTGAAGGAGTCACGTAGTCCCCAGCCACAGTGGGCTCTGGAGCGAGAGGCCTGGGTTCAAATTCCAGCTCTGCCACTTGCCAGCTGCGGGACTTAGACAATGGCTTCAGGTCACTTGCTAATACCTACCTCATGGGTGGGGGACTAAGTAAGTAAATACTTGTCAAACAATTTAGAATGGGGCCTGGAATATAAAAGAACTATGTAATGTTCAAATAAAAGCTCAAGAAAATAACTCTGTAGAAACAGTCAGTGCATGTTGTACAAGATGACTGCAAAGAAAGCGAGTTAAGGATAATTCTATACCTGTGAAATTATGGGATGCTGACACAAAAGAAGAGAAAAAATGCGTAGCTCTTAAGAATTAAAAAGGACTAAGTTAAAAATAAATAGAAGTACTAATTCTCACAAAAACACAGAACAAAAGAATCAAGAATCAAGATTATGAAAATAATGAAAGTTAGAAGATCAACCCAGGAGCTAAATATCGAAACAACAGAACTTCTGGAAAGAGAAAAGAAATATTTACTTTTATAATATTAAAAATACAGATAAAGTTTCAAACTCCCAGCAGAGTACCCACCAATTATAACAAATGAAAAAAGTAGCCATGGCTAGTCACACTGAAGTTTCTGGACGTCAACGATAAAGAGGAGATGCTAAGAACTTCTGGGGGAAAAAAACAACAGGCATAAAAATCAGAATAGCATCAAGAACATGATATATGATCAAGCGACAAGTACATGAAAAGGTGCTCAACTCACTAATCATCAGGGAAATGCAAATCAAAACCACAGTGAAATGTCACCTTACCCCTGTTGGAATGGCTATTATCAAAAAGACCAGAGATAAATGCTGGCGAGGATGTGGAGAAAGGGGAACCCTTGTGCATTATTGGTGCGAATATCAACTGGGGAAGACACTATGGTAAACAATACAGAGGTTTCTCAAAAAATCAAGAATAGAACTACCATATGATCCAGCAATTGTACTTCTGGGTATTTATCCAAAGGAAATGAAATCACTGTCTTGAAAAGACATCTGCACCATGTTCATTGCAGCGTTATTCACAAACAGCTGAGACATGGAAACAACCTGTCCATTGACAGATGAACGGATGAAAAAAATGCGGTATACACATAAAATGGTATATATTATATATACAATGGAATATATTTAGCCATAAAAAAGAAGAAAATTCTGCCATCTGTGTCAACACTTGAGGTCATCATGTTAAACAAAACAGACAGAGAAAGACAAATACTGTGCGATCTCACTTATATGTGGAATGTGAAAAACCCGAACTCACAGATACAGAGAACAGATTGGTGGTTGCCAGAGGGTGGGTGGGGGGATGGGAGAAATGGGTAAAGGTGGTGAAAAGATACAAACTTCCAGTTATAAGATAAATAAGTTCTGGGAATGTAACGTACAGCACGGTGACTGGAGTTAATAGTGCTCTACTGTACATTTAAAAGTTGCTAAGAGTAAATTTTAAAAATTCTCATCACACACAAAAATTTGTAGCTTTGGGAAGTGATGGACGTTAACTGATGTGATTGTGGTAATCATTTTGCAATTATATATATTTGCAATATACATATAAAATCTTATATATATAAAATCATCATGTAGTACATCTAAAACCAGTACAATGTTACATGTCAATTACATTTCAGAAAAACTGAAAATATAAACTTCAACAAATGTAAGAGAATTGAATCACACGGAAGGTATTCTCTGACTAAATGGTCTCGAACTGGAAATTGATAGCAGGAGAATCTCCCAGGACTCGGAAACTAAGCAACACATTTCTAAATAACTCACAGGTCAAGGAGGAAGTCTCAAGAGAAAGTGAAAATACATTGAACTAAATGAAAATGAAAAGGCAACACACAAAAATTCTCGGGATGTAGCTAATACCAAGAGGGAAATTTACAGCACTCAATGCAGACATTAAAAAAGAGGAAAATCTCAAATCAATGATCCAAGCTCCGACCTCAAGAACCTAGAAAAAGAAGAGCAAAGTAAACCCAGGGCAGGCAGAAGGAAGGAGGCACTAAAGATCAGACATCAGTGAAAGTGAAAAGAGAAGAACAACGTGGACAAATCAATGAAACCAAGAACCAGTTCTTTGGAAAGATCAATGAAAGCGATCAACTTCCAGCAAGACTGACAAGAAAAAGTAGAAAGAGTATCAGGAATGAAACAGGGGATCAAAAGGATAAAAAGGGACAACTATGAACAAGTGTATACACATAAATTTGACAATTTGAGAAACTGATTCATTTCTTCTAAAATCACAAATTACCGCAACTCACCCATGTGGAGGAGATAGTCGGAATAACCCTGTAACTTTCAAGGAAATTGGAATTCATAACGCAAAAAACTCCCAAAAAAAGAAATCTCCAGGCACAGAGGTTTTGCTTGAGAATTCTACCCAAGATTTAAAGAAGAATTAATACCAATTCTACACGAGAAAAGGAAATAGAAGGCATACAGATCAGAAAAGGAGAAATTGTCCCTATTTACAGATGATATAACTGTCTATACAGAAAGTCTCAAGGAATCTCCCAAAAACTCAGAACTACTGAGTACATCAAAGTCACAAGATGGAAGATCTACAGGCAGAATCAATTGTATTTTCTTATGCTTGCAAAGAACACATGAATATCAAAGTTAAAAATACGATACCACTTATAATCACTCAAAAAAGGAAATATTTAGGTAAAAGCTAACAAAGCATGTCCAGGGCTTATATGCTGAAAATTATACAGCACAGATTTTAAAAATCAAATATCTAAATAAATGGAGAGTGATATCACGTTCACGACTGGAAGATTCGACATAGCAAAAATGTCAATTCTTCCCAAATTCAAATATAGGTTTAACACAATTCCTATCAAAGTCCCAGCAAGAGTTTTTGTAGATATAGACGAAATTATTCTAAAATTCTAAAATTATGTGAAAAAGCAAAGGGACTATAATAGCTAAACAACTTTGAAAAGAAAATAAAGAATAAAGCTGGAGGAATTAGTCTACCTGATTTCAAGACTTATTGTATAATTACGATAATCGAGACTGTGTGATACTGGCGTACAGTCATTCGCCAATTCCCACAGGAAGGAGGGAAAAAGATAACACACAGAGAAATGGAACGGAACAGAGAATCCAAAAGTGCACCCAATCACACAAATATGGCCAACTGTCCAACTGATTTCTGACAAGATGCAAAAGCAATGCAATGGAGGAAACATAGCCTTTGTAACAAATGATGCTGGGGTAAGTGGATATTCATGGGGGGGAATAAAGACCCTCAACCTAAGTCTCACATATTTATACAAAAAATTAACTCAAAATAGGGGCCAACCCAGTGGCGTAGCACTTAAGTTTGCACACTCCACTTCGGCAGCCCAGGGTTCACCCGTTCAGATCCCGGGCACAGACCTATGTACCTCTTATCAAGCCATGCTGAGGTGGCTCAGCAAAAAGAGGAAGATTGGCAGCAGATGTTAGCTCAGGGGTAATCTTCCTCAAAAGAAAAAAATTAATTCAAAATGGATCCCCAACTTAAATGTAAAACTATACAATTTTTAGAAAACAACATAAGAGAAACTCAGGGATCCAGCAGTAGGCAAAGAGTTGCTGGACTTGACACAAAAAGCGTGATCCATAAAAGGATATATTGGTAAACTGGACTTCATCAAAACTAAGAACTTCTTCTCTGTGAAAAACCCTGTCAAAAGTCAAAAAGACAAGCCGCAGACTAGAAGAAAACATTTGCAAACAACATATCCAACAAAAGGCTATCGTCTAGAATACATAAAGAACTCTCAAACTCAATAGTGAAAAACAAACAATCCAATTAGAACATGGGCCAGAGACACGAGCAGACATTTCACATCAGAAGATATCCAGATGGCAAAGGAGCATATGAAAAGATTTGCATCACTAGCCATTAGGGAAATGCAAATTAAAACCACAATGACCAAAATAAAAAAATAGCGACAACACCAAATGCTGTCAAGGATGCAGAGAAAGCAGATCGCTCACACATTGCCAGTGGGAACATAGAATAGTATGGCCACTTTGGAAAACAGGTTGGCAATTTCTTAAAGAAAAAACATAACAACCGGGCATACAGCTCCACAACTGCGCTCCCAAGAATGTATCCCAGAGAAGTGAAAACTACATCCACACAAAAACCTGTGCACCAGAGTCTGTCGCATCTTTATTCATCGTAGCCCCAAATCAGAAACACACCCTAGAGGCCTTTCAGCGGGTGCGTGGTTAAACAAAGGTGGTGCATCCACACCAGGGAACAGCACCCAGCAATAAAAGGAAACAAACTGCTGATACACACAACAGCCGGATGAATCTCCAGAGAATTATGCAGAGCGAAAAAAGCCAATCCCAAAAGGTTACGTACCATATGATTACATTCATATAGTATGCTTGAAATGACAAAATTATAGCAATAGAGAAGAGATCAGTGGTTGTCAGCGGTTAAGGAGGAGGCAGCGGAGGGAGGGAAGTGGGCGTGGCTGTCAAAGGGCAGCGCCCCTGAGGGGTTTGGGTGGTGACAGTGCTCAGTGTCTCTATCACAGCAGTGTCGATGTCCTGATTGTGCTGTAGTTGCCACTGGGGGAGACTGGGCTCTCTGTATTATTTCTTACAACTACAAGTGAATCTACAATTAATTTCAAAATAAAAAGTTTAATTAAAACCAAAAAAAAAAAAAGCAAGGGAGCAATCGCCACGGAAGACAGGACAGCGGGAAAGTCCCTGTGACTGAGGCTGGGTGACTAGCAAAGGTCATCTTGTCCTGGCTGGTAGTTAGGAGGGAGTTTACAGAATTCACCAAGCTATGCATTTGTTTTGTGTGATTTTTTTCTTGTATCTGTGTTTCGTTTTACAATAAGTTTTGAAAAAAAAAGGCTAGCAGCTGTTCATCCATCTCGACCCAGGAGATGGCGAATGTGGGACAAGGGTTCCTAGCCAACCCACAATGACCTGTAGTATGAGCAAGGAACAAGCATTTGTTATCAGCAACCAAGACTGTGTTTGTTACTGCAGCGCAAAGCGCCCAACCTGACTGTTGCATACTTGGAGGGAGAGTACAAGGCTAAAAGCTGCCTGGACTCCACGACTTAGAGGTGGGTTATGAACAGCGAACCTAGCAAGGAATGGTGACGCGCCATTAGGGATGGCTGGAGGTGCTGTTTGATGACGTTAATACAGCGAAGATTCAGACCAACGTCCTGCATACACCCGAGGCCCACACCTTCCACACGCTCTGCTCTCTCTCCCATGGATCTCTCGTGTTATTTCAAATGGACAGAAAAACATCAGAATAGTCATGTTATGGACTGAATTGCGTTCCTCCCCCACCCCTCCCCCAATTCATATGTTGAAATCCTAACTCCCAGTACCTTGGAATGTGACTGTATTTGGAGACAGAGCCTTGAAAGAGGTAGAAGTTAAACGAGGTCATTAGGGTGGGCCCTCATCAGGCAGGACTGGTGTGCTTACAAGAAGGAGAGACACCAGGGGTGCACGTGCACGGAGAAAGGACCACGTGAGGACACAGCGAGAAGGGAGAAGGTGGCTCCCTGCGAGACAAAGCGAGAGGCCCCAGGGGAAACCAACCTTGCTGGCTCCTTGATCTTGGGCTTCAGCCTCCAGGACTGCGAGAAAATAAATGTGTCGTTGAAGCCCAGTCTGTGGTCCTTTGTTATGGCAGCCCAAGCAGATTAATACAATCCACAACAGGAGCTGCCCCTTAAAACATCAGAAGATGGTCGCGGGCCAATAATAACAGACCATTAAGTTCCAGCAGGGCCTTCCATCCACCAACTGGCATCTTTCACGTGCGTTCTCTCCATCCTCAGGGCACCCCCACGTTAGACGGGGGAGGTGGACACAGAGAGGCCATTTGGGCATGACCAGACAGGGCAGAGCCAGGATTAGACCCAGGGTGACCCAAAGCCCAGATCTCATACGCTCTGCTCCCTGTCAACGCCATTCCCTGGGCCCCATCGTGGGCGGTGGTGTGCTCCACGCCCCGCCTTCCCTCTGCTCTGTGCCTTAGCCCTGCCAGCAGCACCTCGTGACACTCAGGTAAGATGGAGCAGATTCAGACCACGCAACAGCTGTAAGTGCTCCCCCAGCGTGGCCGCGGGAAGGGGCAGGGGGCCACCAGGGTAGAAACCTTCCTTGCCCGAGAATGATGGTGTTTGGCAATGTCCTACCAACTGATGCTGAAACTGTCCACTTGTTGGCCCCTCTGTCAAGGAATCTTCACGTCAGATGACAAGAAAGGCAAGATGACTTATTTAAAAAAGAAAAAAATCTTATGCAGTAAGCAAAGGTCAGAGCCACAGCCCCAAGATGTAGGCAGGCGTCAAGAGCCACTTGAACATTCTTTAGTGTCCTCAAGGCCCCTCTTGACATCGGTGACCTCCGCTTCCAAGGCATGAGCTGCAATGAAGAGCAGGGGGAGCCGCTGCCCCCGCTGCCGGGCTGAGGGCCAGGTCTGGCTGACGCGCGCATGGAGTGACCGGCTGGAATCCGGCAAGACGTCCCCGTCGCTGAAGGGCTTAGCCCTCTGAATAGGCTCGTAGATTTAGCAAATAAAAATACAGAATGCTCAGTTCTATTTCCATCTCGGATTAACAATAAGCAATTTTTTAGTATAAGTATACCCCGTGCAAAATTTGGGACATACTTATACTTAGCAAAAACTGCTCATTGTTTATCTGAAATTCAAATGTGACCCGGCATGCTGAGTCTCACCTGGGAACCCTTCCTCTGCAGCAGTGACATTTACAATAAAAGCCCCCTCGTTTCCCCTTCTGGCCACGAAAATGGTCCACACAGAGAGACTCCTGCACAGAAGCAGGCCACGGCTGAGAACCAGGCAGAAGGTGCCACCCAGCTTGGAGCTGCAAACCAGCCACTTTCACACAGCTGCCTTCGAGCCCAATTCGTCAAGGGCTCCCCCGAGGTCACATTTCCCCAGGGATGCCGCTCAATGCACCCCACGGTGAATCCTGAGTGCCTACTGGGTGCTGGCCGCAGCTGCCGGCAAGGGAATAGACAGGTACGGTCTCAGCTTCTAGAGAAGCTGAGAAACTAGAAAATCTCAGGTAGTGAATAAAATCAACAAGGTCAATGACAGGGGATGGGGAGGCCACTTGAGGCTTGAGTAGTCAGGGAAGGATGCTGAGGAGACAACGCCTAAGCTGAGAGCCATGTGACTCTTGGTGGGAAAGTCATTGCAGGCAGAGGGATTAGTTCATGCAAAGGCCCTGAGGCAGAAGAAAGTTTACATAGTCCAGGAGCAGAAAGACAAGTGCTTTGGCTGGAACAGAGAAGGCAGGAAGGAGGATGGTGATGTGCAAGGTGAGGCTGGGGCCGGAGGGGCTTCTAAACCAGAAAAAGGAGCTGGATTTTATGCTAAGTGTATGGGATGTCCTTGGAGTGTTTTTAGTGACATGATTGATTCAGAGATGTGCACACAGCATCACAGGCTACTAGGACCAGGGCTAGGAGGCGATACATAAGGCAAGTTTCAGGTACAAACTTTAAGGAGACTGTCACTCTTGGAATCATGTAAGCGCTGACTTTCAATGGCCCCGGCCCCTTCCCCAGGCCCTGCATGGAAGGGAGCTGACCGGAAGTCATATAACCAGGAGTGGCCTTCCCCAGCCTCATCCTGACAGCAAACCTGCTTGTTCTCTGACCCGCTGCGGGACTAGGAGGGCAGATCAGGAGAAGAAGAGAGAAACTTACCTTGCACTCCATCCACCAGGGACAGGCTGCAGGCTCCATTTCCCACTGGACTGGGCGCTTCATGCCCGCCCCTCCAGCCTGTTGTAAAGATGGGGCGGGTCCTGGGCCAGGTCGGCCTCTTGGAGCACAGGCTCCACGGGCTGGGGGTCAGCAGCTCGTCTTCTCAGCTGAACCGTGGCAAGGCAAAGCTGCTGGGGCTTCTGAAGCTTCCAGTCTCCTGACCCAGTGGACTTCTCCCCTCAGGGCCTAGAGGGTCAGAGGGAGCCGAACACCCTGCCCCAGACCACTGTATCTCTTCCTTCATCTCACACCTGAGGCGCGAGGGTGGGGGGCGGTGCAGCAAGCCTCTCTCTTCAGGGCAGGGAGCTCGGGAACCTGCTTCACACCCCCTCAGCCAAGTGGCTCTGTGGCCTCAAGGCTCCTTTTGACCTCAATCAGCCTTAACCAGGAGCACCTGGCTGGCTCACGGGCCCTGGAGCCTTGGCGTGAGGGAGGACCCCCATCTGCTGGTGACTGTCAGCATCACAGCCTCAGGGGAGCTGTGGGTCCCCCTCGCTGGCTCCCACCAAGGTGCCCAGGAAGATGCGCCGACCCCCAGGCACGCTGCTCTTGGGTTTGGTGCGCAGTGCGCACGGGGCCCTGGATCCCGAGCGGACCTCGCCCAGGCCTGGGGCTCAGCGGTGTCTGCTTCCCCTCAGACCTCGTCCAAGTCCTAGTGTCTCCACCACGGTCCCCGCTGGGCTCTCACTTGTCCCGGGAATTCGAGCCGGCTCTCGTTCCGTGTGCCGTGGCCCCAGGGGTCTGTGCCACTCCGTTCCCTGATCCCTGCAGCCAGCACCGCCCTCCTCTTGGGTCCAGCGGACGCAGGTGGCCAGGTTTAACAGGATCTGCTCACCCCTGGAGGCTGTGCATTTCTGGAGCCCGTCTCCCCTCCCCTAACCGTGACCAAGTGCCAGGCACAGCCTGATGAGCAGAAAAACCACCAGAGATGCGGCTAAAGCAGCCTCCAGCCCCCATGGTGCCTGTGGTTCAGGGTTGGCCCAGGCCCGGAAGGCTGATTTCAGTGGTCGCTATAGCCATGGTCCTCGACCTCAGTGGGCTTTCAGCTTGGCGGGACGTGCAGAGCTTGTCGACAACGCTGGTGGCCCAGACCCAGCTCCAGGGATCTCCACCTGGCGGACGTGGGGGTGGAGGCCACGAATCCGCCTTAACCACCAGCCACGTGACTCGGGGCGGGTGAGTGGACCTCCCCTCAGGAGACACAGCGGTAGCTGACTTCTCTCCTCACCAGAGGTAGGAAGATGGGGACAGTGATCATACCCTTGGACACGCAAGGAACCGAGCTGAGGTCGGTGACCAGCTCAAGGTCACACGGCCAAGAAGGAGCAGATCTGAAATTTAACCCAGTCCTGGTGACCCCTGACCCGGAACTTTTAAACTTACACTTCTCATACAGGCACGCATCTGGGGTGGAGCAAAGTCTAGCAACAGATTGCCTTGTGCTGGGGTGTTGGGGACTGACTTTGGTTGTAATGTTTCCACCTGCAGGTGGCTTGAGAGCTGGAGGAACCAATATGGTGGCAATAGATGCACGGCGAGGGGTCGGGATGGGTGAGGAGGAAATAGGGAACTTTGGGCCTGAAAGTCCTGAGTCCACTTTCTGACCCACCTCTGCCAGCTGTGTGACCCTGGACAAATTGCTTAATGTGTCTGAGCCTCAGTTTCTTCATCTGTGAAGTGGCCATGGAGGTACTCATGCTGTTGAGTTGTTTTGAGACGAGAGGGAATATGCAGGGACCATCTGGCCTGTCACAGCGCTCAGGCACTGGTGCCTGTGGAAAAGCAGCCCTGGCCTTGGAGTCGGAGTTGGGCTCTGGTCCCTCCTGACGTTGAACAGGTGGAACCTGGGTGAGTCATCGACTGTTGGGGCTCCATCTGGTAGAAGAGACGTGAGACCTGCCCGCCCCCTAGGGCTTATTGGAAGCATGAGATGGAATATGTGTGAGCGCACCCGATGGAGCTGAAAAGCAGTCCACTGATGCACCCTCTCATTTTCATTTTAATTCCAGGCTACTTGCAGTAACTAAGAAAACTTCGTGAATCTTCTAAGGCCCAACATGGAGATCAGGGAAGGAGACCGATCAGGGTCTGCAAGCGTCCTCTGTGTTCCCTCCCCTTCCAGGAAGCCCTCCCTAAGGCCCAGGCTGGATGAGGGGTCCCACCTCTATGCTCTCAAGGACCCAAGGTTGGCCTCTGCTCCAGCCTCTTACGTTTCCCAAATGGTCTGCTTTCTCCTCCATCTACTCTTGTGCCTCCCCCACTGTGAACCCCTCCACAGGCAGGCCTGTGTGAAATTCACCTCTGCGTGCCCAGACCGGAGGTCTGCCAAGGCTGATGAGCTGGATCCACTGATGTTGCCTCATTAGGAGGTTCTGCTGTGTTTGCTTCCCAGACAGGTTTGCTCCAAAGACTGGAAAGTCACGTGGGAGGGTTAATTTGGAGTCAGCTTGATTGGCCACGGGGTGCCCTGATTACACATTGTTTCTGGGTGCGCCTGTGAGTGTGTTTCCGGGTGAGATTAGCATTTGAACGGGGTGGGCGGCAGGGGATCTGTTGAGGGCCTAAAGGAAACAAAAGGCAGAGAAGGAGGAATTTGCCCCTTCCCACCGCCTCCCCTCCCCGTGGAGCTGGCTCATCTCATCTCTTCTGCCGTCCAGCCAGTTCTCATAATAAAAAAATAGATATATCTCCTATTGGTTCTGTTTCTTTAGAGAACTCTGACTACATCACGTCTTCTTTTTAGAGAAAGCGTTTTAGGGAGAAGACAGAACTTTGGGCTCTTCCTTCTACCTCTCTGCAAGATTTGGATGGGGGCAAAGACCATTTTGGGGCCTCCTAGATCTACCACCCCAAATCCAAGAAAATGGGTCTCTCACCTCCCATCAAAATTCACCTGTTCTCATGCCCATCCTCTTGCGTGCGGCCCTCGTATCTAACTCTGCCAGGATGTGTCATCAGATGGATGGTTAGCCCTTCAAAGAACTGATTTGCATTCACACCCACTAGGATGGCTAAAATTAAAAAGACAATAACAAGTGCTAGGGAGAATGTGGAGAAATCAGAATCCTCATATATTGCTGGTGAGAAGGTACAATGGTGTAGCCACTTTGAAAAATAGTTTGGCAGTCCCTTGAAAAGGGAAATATACAGTTACTATACGACCCACCAATTCCTTCCTAGCGATATACCCCAAAAATCTATGTCTACGCAAAAACTTCCAGAGGAACGTTCATAGCGGCATTATTCTTAATGGCCAAAAAGTGGAAACAACCCAAAAGTCCATCAACTGCAGAATGGATAAATGAAAGATGGCGTGTCCAGACAATGCGCTATTTGGCCCTAGAAAGGAATGAAGTACTGATTCACGCTGCAACCTGGATGAACCTTGAAAACATTCTGTGAAGTGAAGGAGCCAGACACAAAAGACCACACATTGCATGACTCCATCTACAGGAAATGTCCAGAATAGGTAAATCTGTAGGGACAGAAAGTAGCCTTGTGCTTGCTTAGGGCTGGGGGCTCGGGGAGAAATGGGAAGTGACTGCTAACGGATAGGGGGCTGCTTCTTGGAGTGAATGAAAATGTTCTAAAATTGATTGTGGTGATGGTTGCCCACCTGTAAATATAGGGAAAACCATTGATTTGTACACTTAAAGGGGTAAATGGTGCGGTATGTGAATTAGATCTCAATACGCCTGTTTAAGAAGACATTTGCAATCATAGGAGGCCTTTCGAAATGAAACGGCCTAACTCACTGGCCGGTGGGTGGGAGAGGGACTGAAGGCAGTAAGCTTGGTCAGCAGGCTGGATAATTGCACCGTAAGCTTCCTCAAAACCTTCCACTTCTCCCTGTTGGAATTTGGAATGGAGCCTTCAGGGGCCCCCCCCGCCAGCCCACTCCCACCCACCTCCCACCCCACCAACACAGAAACCACCAAAACGGAATACACAAAACACAGAAGCCAGAACCATCGCTCCACGCTTGTTCCTTACAATCGCGCTTCACACGTTTATTGTTAATTTTCTTCACATGGCAGATACAGAACCATCCTCTTCTGTGATCCAAATGCACGCGCGAGAACCATCACTGACCAGGAAACACCACTCTTTAAGAACCGCCCTCCCCTTTCAGGATGGAAACACTCGTGGCAACTCTCCTGCTGGTCTGAGGGTGTTGCAGGCTGACCAGCACGTTTGTGCGTGCCAGAAACGAGTGTCCCCAGGTCCCCCACGACATTTTCCAGAATTTGCCATTGGCTGAAGGTGACTTTGAAAGCTATAGGTTTGTGAGCCTTCCTCGCTGCTAAAAGGGGAAAACCCTCGAGAACTGAGAGGCTGGGGTACAGTTCGTGAGCGTCAACATTTATGGGACAAAATCATATCGTTAGGATAAGGGACAGCCACAGTTCTTCATGCTTGTGAGGGCTAATTTTAGGAGTGGGCAAAAGGATTCCAGTTTACAAAAATTTCAAACAAACAACGGTTTTTAGCTGGGTGGGAAATAGGGAGACTGCGACGTGGGCCAACGAGCGGCATCGTTCTGCCCATGTGAGGAGCTCCCGGACCACGACCAGACCCCACGCTGCAGCCAGTCGACTGGGTAATTAAATAACACAAGTTATAAAACTTTAAAAATGGGGCATTTACAGTCAGGGACATAAATACGTGCTTTTAAAAGTGTCTACGTACATATTTACAGAGTTGTAAGACCAACCGTAGTAGCCCTGAAAAAAAGTCCCTTTTTCGTGTGACCACTGGTCCTCTTCAAAGTTCCACTTTGGGCTTAATCTATCACTATTGGAAATGGAGCTGAGAAAACAGCGCCAGAGTGGCCTCCGACATCCTAGTCTGGGGTCTGCCCCAAAGGCACAAAACCCAAGGCCCTCACTGAACTGAGTCGGACGCCTAGCTCAGCTCACCCGTTTCTCCGAGACGTGGGCTGTGCCCGCAGCGGGCAGGACCCGACGCCCTCATTCCCTGGCAGGCGACCGACGGCCTCTGGAAATCTCTTTCTTCCCCCCTTGCTTTTCAATCCTCCAACTTATTTTCCATTGCCCAATTTTTCTTTGTTTGTTTCCCTTTTCAGCTAATTGAGAAGCTCAGACACTAACGGTGTTGATGGTCCCGGCAAGTGAGGCAAAGCACATGGGAGACCTCCCTCTGCCCCTACAGGCGTCCCCTCCCTGCTGCTCTCACGGGAGGAGCCGATCTATCAATGGGACGAGGGCCTTCTCCCAGGTGCACATGGACTGACTGGAATTTCAAATCTGGAAAGAACTCGAGAGCCAGCAGCTCAGGTGGCTCGGGCAAAGAAGGGGCCAGAGGGCCGGTCAGCGAGGCTCCAACGTGCCCACACGTATTGATTCCCAGAGATGGGGGGCGAGGGAGAGTGGGGGTGAGGGGCGTGGAAGGGGAACTTGGCCTCTGCCTGAAGGCCTTCCTTGGACAGGGCTGGGGCTGACCCTGGGCCAGACCGAAGTCCCCGTCACGGCAGAAGACAACTCGAGAAGCAAAAAGCAGGATCAAGGAGCTCTTGAAAAATTGCATAGTAGGAGAGGCCCCACCCAACAGGAAGGCTGCGCTGCAGGACACGGTCCGGGGGCTGCACCCACGTGTCATCCCTGCCGAGTCCGCTGCCTTCCTGCCTGCCTGGGGCTCGGACCCCGTCTGAAGGCCGCACGCACACGCACACGCACACGCTCTCGCAGGCTCGTACGACTGGGACAGGTCGGTCCTCCCTGCAGGGCAGAAGGCTCGTCCCTTTGGCTTCACTGATTCCAGGTCACTTCAGGTGCTGAGGAGAAAAGAAAAGAAAAATAGTAACAGTTGCCACACACTCGGGGCCCACTGTGGGCTGTTCAGGCATTATCCCACTTCATTTTTCTAATTAAACGATTTATTGAGTATGCCACACACACAGAAAGAAGCACAGGCTGGTGGATCTTCACAGTGAACACCCCTGTGTGACCAGCACCCAGATCAGGAAACGGAACACGGCCGACCTCCGTTAGCCCCGACCCACACCCTTTTAGGACAACCCTCACCCCCAGAATAACCACCATCCTGACCTCTACTCGCTCTTTAACTTAAATCAATGAGCCAGTCAGCACATAGCCTCCTGCGCTGGCTTCTTCGGCATAACGTGTGTGAGCCGTCCCTCCCGAGCGGGGGCTGTTAGCTCTCGGCATCTCCTTGCTGTGCCGGCGTCCACGGGAGGGTTGCGCCCTGCATCCGCCTGGTCTGCTGCCAGGGCACAAGTGATTAGGTCCAGTCCGGGGCCACCATGAGTAACGCTGCTGGGACGTTCTCATAAACGTCTAGGGGACACGGACGGTGCACACGTGCCCATATTCCCGCCACGTGGAAACGCTGGGTGGTGGGTGTGCATGTGTAACACGAGCGCTCTCGCAGGTGTGCTCTGGTGCACACACTTCCGATGAGGGTCTCCCTGGGGCGTCATCACTCGGTCCCGGGGTGTGCGTGTGTTCAGCTTCAGTCGACACTGCCAAGCAGGTTCCAAGTAGTTACGCTATCACTGACCGCCATTCTAGTGCTCACAACCCCCCAGGGCAGGTGACACAGACCCCCGTTCTGCGGGGAAGAAACGGAGGCTCAGCAGGGAGAAGTAACTTTTTTTTCTTGAAGACTTTATCCAGCAGAACTACTACAATGGGGTTTTGCAGTAGGGGAGAGAGATGGGTTCAACTCCTGAAGTCTAATTTGTTTTTATTTTATTATTTATTCATTCATTTTTTTAAATAAGATTGGCACCTGAGCTAACATCTGTTGCCAATCTTCTTTTTCTTCTTCTTCTTCTTCTTCTTCTTCTCCCCAAAGCCCCCCAGTACATAGTTATATATTCTAGCTGTAGGTCCCTCTGGTTGTGGCATGTGGGATGCAGCCTCAGCATGGCCTGACGAGCGGTGCCACGTCTGTGCCCAGGATCCGAACCGGCGAAACCCTGGGCCGAGGGGAAGTGGAGCGCACGGACTTAGCCACTCGGCATGGGGCCAGCCCCAGAGAAGTAACTTTCCTAAGGCCAGGCTGACGCTGAGGGGCGGGGGTGGGCCCGGAGCCCAGTCAGGCCTGCTTAGAGCCGGCGCCTGCTTCCTGGTACGAGCCTGTGGCTCAGCCCTCGGGCTTCCTCCATGGAGACCTGGTCCCAGCCCCTGGCACAGAGCCAGGCACACGGTGAGTGCTTCACACTGTGTGCTTTGGGGGGTCGCATACGAGCCTGGAGCTGTGCTGGGCTAGGTTCAGGGGTTCAGTTCTCTCACCCAGAGGACCTGGTCATCGTTACTATTCCCGATCCTACTAATGACGCTGTACAAACTCAGTGAGAAGAATGATAATAGCGGTGCAGATTTATAGAAGGCTGACTATACGCCAGGCACTTTCCTAAGTGTTTTCATGAACTGGCCTACGCAATCCCTACAAGATACCCAGGAGAGGGATATTATCATTATTAACCCATTTTACAGATGGGTGAATTGAAACACAGAGACGTGAAGTAGCTGCCAGGGTTACTGGAGACAGGATTCAACTCCAGAAAATGCGCACTAACCACTACACGACATCAATTCCAATACCCCAAAACCTCTGATGAGGCTGGAAAGAGAGCTGCTTGCGGTGGAGCGGGGCGCCTTCAGGACAGGCAGCCTCCCTTCCCAGGGGCGGCCTGCATGTGCCCACGCCTGGCGGAGCCCCAGCAGAGGGAGGAACGGACGCAGAGACACGGCCAGCATGGAGTGGCCTGCACCCCTCATCTGGCGTGGCCATTGTGTGAGTTTCCTGTAGGTCGTGGAGCAGGATCCACGAAAGAAGCCACCTTGCCAGGCCCCACCAGAGAGGCCGCCCTCCAGGGAGGAGCCCAACAGCAGGGGCTGTGGGCTGGACACCTGGGGCTGGAGCTGAGGGGAGGTCGGCAGAGGCTGCGCCAGAGGGGAGCTCTCTTATCAGGGTGGCCTTCCACCCAGCCCACTCCGGGACCCTGTGAGAGGTCTTAGCCAGAGGAGCAGCGACAGCCCAGAGGAGGATCACGGTGGCAGCCAGACAAGTGAGAGGTCCAGTCCCTCCGCTGGACCCCCCTCTCAGACCCTCAGGCACGAGTCCAGCTGGCCCGAGGATTGGACAGAGACAGAGGTGAAATAGGACGTGCAGTGGAAGCTTCACGCTGGACTAGGCAGTGTGGCCCTTCCCTATCTGTAAGAGTGAACAGAAAGCTCTGGGTTTTGCTTAAGACACCGTGAGAGCACAGAAAAGGGAGGCGCAGCCCAGGACGGCAGAAGGCAGATGCCGGAGAACAGCCGGTTCAGACGGCCTGGTCACAGAGCCTCTGAGCCAGTGGGACAACGGGGTGAGAGGCAGTCACGGGTCCTGGTGCTCTGAGGATGCCATCCTTTTCTCAGAACAAACCTTGTCCTCATGCACAGTTTGCATATGGTTGCGGGGACAGACACAGCCCACGTAAAGTCCATTGTCCACTGCAGGAGTCAGAGATGCCAGTTCTGCTCCCACGTCTGCCACTCGCCTGCCCCGTGCCTCAGTCCCCTCTCTGTAAAGCGAGGGCGTGGACCTACACATCCCTTCTCATGCTAAAATCCAGTGCCATGGTATTTTTAAAGGTCATTCTGGAACTGTGTTAAACAGTGCAATCGACTAAGTTGTGTCCCCTCAAAATTCACATAGGGTAGCTGTGAGCCCCAGTGTGATGGTATTTGGGGGTGGGGCCCTCACAAGTGGATTAGTGCTCTTGTAAGAAGAGACACCAGAGCTTTCTCTCTTCACCAAGGCCACGGTGAGAAAGGGGCTGTCGGCAGGCCGGGACGAGAGCCCTCACCAGGACGCCGCCTGGCAGCCTGACCTCAGACTTCCAGCCTCCAGATCTGCGAGAAATCAGTGTCTGTTGTCTAAGCCCCTGGTCTGTGCCATTTTATCATGGCAGCCCCAGCAGACTAGGACAAACAGTACACGGAAGATGTGTCTGAAGTCATTTAAAAAAATTACCTCTATAAGTGGCACATGCTTGTTGTCAATACAAATTCGAAAAATAGAAAAAATTAAATAAGACTTTAAGGAGCAAGTTTCAGTGCCTTCGAAATTAAACTGTTGAGTTTGGCATATTCACTGTTGGCGAGTGAATACCAGCTGAGGGTGGCAGATGCAGACTGAGTTGGGTCTGTAGTCATCTGAGCATCTAGCTGGGGAAGCTGCACAGGTTTGAAAATAAGGGAAAAGAAGGCACCTGTATGGGGTCGTGCCCTGGCCCCAGGGGAGAGCTTCAGTTAGCAAGGCTCGGCAAATGCCGCGGGTGGACGTCATCATCGCTGAGACCACGGTGGCCCAAGGAAATGCCCAGTCTGTGAAGGAATCAGCCCAGTTGCACCTGGCTCTCCCTCTGCTGCCACAGGGAGGGTCCCGGGACACGCATGGGACTCAGAGTTGGGAAGTGCTCATCCTGGTGCTGCCTCCCATTCTCCGGAAGACTCTCCTCTCTGGGCCCACTCTTTCCATCTGTAAAATGGGACAGGGGGAGGGGCTGACCTCCCAGCCCTTCCAGTTCTGCCACCTTAGCATCCATGTCAACTTGGCCCCAGAGCATTCCCAGCTCGGGTCACGTCCCCTCTCAGGAGCAGGTTCCCGAGGGGCGGGCTCAGTTCCGGCTGCAGACAACAGATTCTGGGAAGGGGGGTTTTATTTCATTCGCCTCCCCAGTTCCTAGAGAAATAAGGGCAAGCCCAGAAGCTCCGACGGCTAAGGAAGGGAGGAGCGAGTGAGTGATGGGGGTGGGAGGGCAGACAGCAGAGAAGGTACCACACAAAAGACCCCAGACCTGCAGAATTCTGCCCGTTCTTGCCTTAAACAACCACATTCTCATTCCAAACGACCCTACAGGCACCCCCAATCTTACGTGTGTCCCAGATCACGGCGCCACCCGCTAACACAGATTCCCAGGCCCTGTGCACCAGCATGCTTGTTCAGTAAATTGGCAGCGGGACCCTAGGCTGTTTTTAACCAGTGCCCCAATGCACAGGTGCATGGGGTTCTCCAGTCATGCCTGACACACTGTCTCGGGGACATGCTGAGAGAAGGCATGCTGTGTCACCACAGGGAAGCTCAGCCCCCAAGATGGAAAGTCCAGCTTCTACGAATGAACTCAGGTTTTACCATTAGAAAATCTGGAAAAAAGCTTCTGGTTCAACAGAATTCTAAGTTTCATATTTTACAGATTAGGATTCCTTTCACTTTCAAATCCACTGTGGGAATAGGGCGTCCACAATCTTCTCTGGGCTTCAAGCCTCTGGAGGCCGTGATTAAGTGCTATGTATTATTACCATTATTATTATCCCAATAATCACAGCTAATACGTACCTAGCGCCTCCTATGGGCCGGGCACTGTTCCAAGTGCTTTGCACCCATTTAACGCTTGTAATTCTCACAACCCTAGGAAGTAGGTACTACTGTCATCCCCATCTTATAGACGTGGAAACCGAGGCTCAGAGATACTGAGAAACTTGTTGAGTCCCGCAGCCAATAAGCGACAGAGCTGGGATTTCAACCCAGGTGGTGCAGGGTCCACCCTCCCTGCAGGAGGCCCAGTGCCCCAGCTGGCACACAGGAGGCTGTACAAACGATCATGCCCACCCCTTCTCTTCCGCCCAGCCCCGCCCAAGACCCAAGCCCAGCCCCCCGAGGTGCCCAGAGCCACCCAAACGGTGCCAGAAGCTGCTCCAGCCTTCTCGTACCTGTCAGGGAGCAGGCGAAGCGTCTACTCTTTGAAGAGGGGTCCCTGGAACTGGGCTGCAGCCGCGGCCTTGACATTCCTACACTGCCTGGTGATGTAGGGGGCGGCGGGTGGAGGGCACCGGGATGCCAGGCGGAGACTGTAGCTGTGCGGGGAGAGGAACAACACATGCCATCACCAGGGGCCTGGCCGGTTGACCCAGACGGCGCCTGGGAGGCCCAGTGAGGGCCCCGCCTCTCCAGGCACCTTGAAACCAATAGGACGCGAGCTTTAACAACCCCTGTGAGCCCCACTGAGCCCGGTCCGCCACCTCCCCTCCTCTTGGAGGCCACGGGCCAGCGGATGTGCCCAGCATTTGGGTTCGGAGACCCTGCGCACAGCGGGGTCATCCTGGGGACCGCAGGAGGCGAGCTGGGGATGAACGCTCGTGTGCAGCTTTACCCTTTTGCCCTCCAAAGCACCTGGGGGGGGTTCCAGTACCAATCCATCGCCTTGGGTGGGGACAGGAGGGAGGGCCCGGTCCCCTCTAGGCCATTGGCTCCACACTGGCCCTCTATCCTGGCTTCGCTGCACCGAGCACTGTCACATCCGGGATCTCAGAAATCCTGTGACACCGCTTGGCCCTATTTGCTACTACAGCCCATTAAATTGGATTTTTTTCAGGAAAAAGCTTCAAAGTTTTTTTAAAGATGGGTAACCCAGACGTTACTGCTCCCCTCCTTCAGCAGCTCACTCCTGCTTGTTTGTCAGGCCTCGGCTGGGGTGCCACCTCCTCCAGGAAGTGTTTCTTCTCTAACTCCTGTGTGCCCCCAGCGCCCGCGTCCTTCCCATCATAGCACTGTTAGGCTGAGTGGCAAAGGCAGGACAATGGTCCGCCTCCCCCGTGAGCTGTGAGAGCCCCAGGTCAGGGCCTTTGTCTCGTTCGTTGCTGCGTCCCCAGCCCAGCACAACAGAAATAAGTATTTATCGAATAAGAACAACACAGATGGCACTTAATGACGTGCCCAGCACTGTGTTAGGTATTTCACGTGTATCAATATCTTACTCTATGGACAACCTACCAAGGCGGATACTATTCACCCTGCTTTACAGATGGGGAAACAGAGGCACAGGGAGGTTCAGTAACTTGTCCCTGGTCCCAAGTCTGCCTCTCTAGATAGAAGAACAGAAGTGAGCAGGCCCTCTGGTCAGGAGAGGTGGGAGGTGAGATGTGGGGGGGCCGGGGTAGGGTGGGCACGATGACCAGGACAGTGGGAAGGATGGATACTTCGACAACTTCCCGTGCTCCAGGAAGCCAGCTCTGTGTGAGGGAGCAAGAGACAGGGACCGGGCCAGTTCTCGAAGCTGAACCGCCAGGGTTTAGACCAGTGCTTCTCAACCCAGGCTCACATTTGGCAATGTCTGGAGACATTTTTGGCTGTCACTTCTGAGGGGAGGGATGTTACTACTGGCATCTAGTGGGTGGGACCAGGGATGCTGTGAAACATCTTACAACGTACCGGACGATCCCCACAGCAAAGGGCAACCCAGCCCAAAGTGTTCGCAGTGCCAAAGTTGACAAGGTAGCTCTCAGTACGTGCTTAGGAAAATAAATGAAATAAGTGAACGCATGAACAGACAGACGTTGAAACAGACCAGCGAGGGCCTGGCTCCCCATCCAGGCTCAGGCCGCCGCATTTGAATTTCTCCCCCACACTGTGTGATCCAGGCCCATGGTCAGCTCTTTCCACCACCTGAGCAAGGTTCAAGGCAGAAGACCAAGACCCGGCACTCAGCGGTAAGCCTGTGCCACACACGGTCCACCAAGGCTGCAGGGATTATAAGGCCCCCAAGGCGGCCTGTGGGGGCTCCATGGGCTGGCTGGCACCCCGGTGTGAGCTCAGCCCCTGGGCCAGCTGTCCCAACCGTGAGTTGGCAACCAGCTGTGAGGCAGCCTGGAAACAGGGACAACTTGCACACCCTTGTCCTGTTGGGGAATAAGGGATGGTCCTGGCACATCACGGGTCTCCCCCCCATGTCCCCTCTGGGGAAATGTCTCCAGCAGGGTATACAGGACGAGCAGCAGCTCTGGAGACGCTCAGGCCCTGCGCCATCGATATCCAGCTTCTTCCTCTGTCTGTTACCATCATCACTCATCTATTAAACACTCAACACCCAAATCAATCAAACGGGGAGAACAGCCCCTAGCCTCGCAGCCTTTCCAGCTGCTGGCCTTTCCCTGCTCCCTTCCCTTCTGTTCCACTCAGGCTTCTGAGGCCGCAGCAACCACAGCCATTTCCACTAGGGGGCGTGCTTTCTCCTGGCTCTGGGCATCCACCTGCCGGGAGCACTTATGGCCAAGGGCAAAGCCAGCGAGGACAGGTCCCTCCCACCACGCCAGCACCCTGCCTGGCCCAATGGAGCATAACATCCCAATGGAGGGACAGGCACATGGCCCTGGGGTCCCCAGGGCCTTTCTCAGTGGTTATCTCTGGACTCTCCCAGCCACTCAGGAGGTAGGAAGACCGAGCGCTTTTATACCCATTTCACGGATGAGGAAACTGAGGCTCAGACAGATGTGGAGACTTTCCTAGGGGAGCAGAGCCTAGGCCCAGATCCATGGGCCACCAGGTCACCACCTGTTTCCCGTCAGGATCAGGGCAGTGATGGCCAGAAGGACAGTCTCCTTCCTGATCCTGAAACCCTTTCTCTGGTCAAAGGACCCCGGAGGGCCCAGTGGCTATCTGGGGCCGTGATGCTAAGTGCCGAGGAACAGCGTCCCCAGAACCAGACAGTTCTCAGTCCCCAGCTTGGTGGTGGTGAACGTGCAGAGACCTCATGATTCTTGGTGCCCACTTGCTAGCTGTGTGACCTCAGCAAGTCATGGACCTCTCTGAGCTCCAGTTTCACCATCGGAAAAATGGGAACAGTAATTTCAGAGGGTTATTGTGATAATTAAGTTTAGAGACAGCTCTCGGCACAGCTCTGACCGGCGCTCCACTCTCTACGAGCCCTGTGTTTGGACGGTGGTGGTTGGGGGAGAGGGCGGCTCTGCTAAGGGAAGAAAGGAATCCTAGGAGGTGCCACACACCCCGAGAAGCCATGTGGCAGCACGGCCATCAGAGACCGGGGGCGAGTTCCCCTCCTCATACTCGCTGGCTGTGAGACCCAGGCTCTCCCTACCTCCCGGCCTCGGAGCCTCTGTTTCCTCATCTGTGAAGTGGGGACGCCCCCGCCGGCCTGCCGATGCAGAGCAGGGCTGGGAAGAGCCCAGGGACCGGGCCGGGAGAGCCCGCTGCCTTCCGAGAAGAGGTCAGCACCGTGGGATCTTCCAGTGGGGTGACGGCGTGGAGCGTCGGGGCAGGAGCCCGGCCGGGCCTCCCTCCCTCTCTTCCACCCCCCGCTTCCCCCGAGCCTGGTCTCCTGCGAGACCCCCTCCTCACTGGCTTCCTCACTGCCACGCTGGCACCCCTCCCATCTGTTCGACTGAGGAGTGACCCTCCCTTCCCAAGGCAATTGGGTCATGACACACCCCACTGCAACTGTCAATTCCGGGCCCCCCGATGGGCACCACGTTCTTTACACAGATAGTCCAGCCCCACTGACCTCCCAGCTCATCTCACTTCCTTCGGCCCTGGTTACCCCAGCGACACGGGGCTTCTTCCAGCACATCCACACAGAGCCCTCTGGCCAGGGGGCCTTCAGCCCTGGCTACTCATTAGAATCACCTGGGGCAGCCCGGGCTGCATGCCAGACCTGCGACATCAGAACTGCTGCAGGTGGCATTGGGCATCAGTGTTTTAAGCTCCCCAGTGAGTCCCACGTGGGACCAAAGTAGGGAACCACTGCTCTGGAGATGCTTCCAGGCCACCTGTGTGAGGCAAAGTGGCCCTGGGCCATGTCCTCTCTGCCCTAGCCCTGCGGCTTCATGTTGTCTGTGTGACTGTGTGATGGATGCGGGGCTTCCCGGGAGACCAGCGGTCTATGACTGCAAAACCTGGCTGGGTTTGCTCATCATTGTAGCCTAAACTTCTAATTTTGAGTGAGTGAATAGCAGACCCTCAAAATTTAATGAATGAAGAAATGAGTGACTCTAGACCCCACGATACTCCCACTGCACAGGCTTTTTCAGACATCAGGAAACCTGCACCCATTTAGTGCCAGGGCTACAGGACGGACTTACGAGGCCTCCTCGAACACCTCTCCTAACAGCCCAGGAAAACGGCTAACGCTCGTCACTAAATCCAAGACATCAAGAAAGGGCGGAACAAGCTCAGCATCTGCTGTTTCTAACAGGCAGGCGAGTATAGCACTTCTTTTATAAGGTTTTCATACGACATGGTTTAACTTTTATAAAATAGTGTTGTGGCCGGGAGGGGCCTGCTCAGTGCTCCACACAGACTTTGCTCAGAGTTGTCCATCCACCTGAAGAAAGCTCTCTACTCTTGGGCTCTGGACATTTCACCTAAGTGGAACAAAAACACATGGATGGTTAGAGCACAGCGGGGCCTCACACGCAGTCTCGCCCCAGTCTGCACAGGTGGGGAAGCATGAGCGGAGAGGATGTGTCCAGCACACCTGGCTCGCAGCAAGGGCTCATAGACAGTGGCCTCACAGCATCATCTCCTCCGGATGGTAATTTCTTAATTGTCAGAATCCCTCGATGGTCTGAAGGCACCGAAAGGGCAGAGCTGTTCTATTCCTGGCACTTGGGGACACATCCATTCTGTCATTCAGCCACTTAACATTTCCTTGGTCCAGTCCTGCCACAGGGACTCGACACGTCCTGTTCCCTGCCTGGAAGGCTCCCCACAGGGCATCACGGGGCTCGCCCCTCCCTCCAAGTTCTTGCCAAGAGCCGGCTTCTTGAGGACCCACCCCTCCCCACTCCACCTGAGATTGCAACGCCCTCCCCTACACTCCCGGCCTGCAGGCCAGTGACTTTCTTTACTCTATTTACCGCCAACACACTCGGGAGCTGCTTGGTTGTTTGTTTACCAGCTCCACCAGGATGTCACTTTTTGTCCCCAACATACCCCCAGCACCGAGACAGGTGCCTGACACACGGTAGGGAGCCATTCACTATCTGTTGGCTGAACGGTGTGTCTACCACCGTCCAGGGGCTCTGCCGAGGAAGATTTGGTGAGTAAGACACACAGGGTTCTTGACCTTGAGCAGTCTGAGTGTGACTTGGTGGAGCCTAGGGGGAAAAACGCTCAGTTCCAGAGGGAGTCTGAGGCCAGCGCGAGGCCGAGACTCGGGCCTCCGGGCTCCCAGGCCGCCACGTTCTCATTTAGCTCCTACTGGTTTCTGGGAAAGGAGATATGCAGACACACTGAGCTACACATGAGAAATGAAACGGAAAGAACAGGAGGGAAGGCTGGGGTCAGGGAGAAGACAAGGACACAGACAAGGATTCTGAGAGAGGAAGGGTCCAGCCCACGGCCCCAGCAGAGAGCAAGGCAGGACCCAGGAGGATCTAACAGTTGGTGTGTTGCCTGGGGCATCTCCACGGACTAACAAGTCACAATGGAAGGAGGCTCCCTCACCCTAACTGGTGTTCCTGGAGCTCCAGCCTCACCGGGCTTTGGGGAGTTGGGGAGAAGGTGACGTCCAGGGACAAGGGACGCGTGGGCCAGGGAGATGCATTGAAGTAACAACAAAAACTAAATAAAAATGGGCAAAGCCTATCCAATCATTGAACAGATAATTTAATGACATGAAGAGGCAATTCTCAGGGAAATCCAAAGCCAACAAAGATAGACGATGCCGGGCCTCTCCGCTGTGCCCCAAAGAGCTTAACAGGAGAAACCGCGGTCACTGGTCAGACAAGACAGACACACACATGGGGCCACAGGTGATGGATGTGATGGGATGGGGACTGTTCCCAATTCCCTGCCATCTGGGAAGGCCATGCCCACCCGCCCCCACCTCCTGAGATCTTCATCTAGGCCCCGTCACAGCTGTCGGTCTCGGCCCCTGGATGAGCAGTAACTATCGCTCAGCATGGTGTGAGCACTGAAGACACAGTGGAGAACGAGAGGGTCCCAGGCCATGTCCCAGTAGAGAGAGAAAGTGGATGAATGAGGAAGAGGCATGTCAAATGGCAGCGATCACTATGGTGAGAAACGAAGCCGAGGAGAGAGCTCGGACGTGCGGTGGGGGCGGGCGGGGTGGCAGGGTGGAAGAGGAAGACTTCAAAGAAACGTGTGAGCTGATCCGAAGGAGCTGGGTCACGGATCCGCTGGGAGACCTGGGCCTTGAGTGTTGTAGGTGGCGTGAACAGCATGTGCAAAGGCCCTGAGCTGACACTTGCCTGGGATAGCAGAGAAGTAAGGGGGGGCAGAGGGGAGGGTCTTGTAGGGCCCTGAGCGAGGTGGGAGTCAGGCTGTCCTTCCGGGCAGAGGAGTGACATGGCCTGATGTAGCCACTGTGTTGGGCACAGACTGTAGGATGACAAGAATGGAATACGGGAGACCAGTCAGGAGGCGACTGCCGTCATGCAGGCGAGAGATGATGGCAGCCTGGACCTCGGGGCCAGCTGAGGAGGCGAGTAGTGAGAAGTGGCTGGATTCTGGATACATTTCGGAAGTGGTGCGGACAGGGTTTGCTGATGAACTAACTGGATGCTGGGGCTGCGGCAGGGGGCTGAGAAAGAGACTGGAGTCTAGCCAGACTCCAGGGTGGGACGGTGTCCGTTTAACCGTGGTGGGAAGACGGCAGGAGAAGGAGGCCGCGTGGGGAGGTCAGTTTTGCGAGGATTACATTTGAGGGAGAAGCCAAGCGGGTGGTGGAAACGCGACCCCCATGACTTTGGGATGGGGCAGCGTCTAGGTGGACAGGACGGGCTCACTAAGGGGAGGGGCGACCGAGGGGAGGAGTCCAGGGGCTGCAGGAGGACGGGATGCTGAGGAGCAACCAGTGATGTGAGAAAGATGGTGGTGTCAGTGGCGGCAACATTTCAAGGAATAAGGAGGATTGACAGTGTCCCCCGCTGCCCGAGGGTCAAGGAGATGGACTGAAAACCAGCGGACCACCACACCGAACCTCCTAGAGGCCAGCAGCTTCCAGGGCATGGCAGAGACAAACGCACAAAAGAAGCAAGTTCTAGAGGCAGGGAGGACAGAAACCAACCGGGGCAGGGTCCAGAGAACTCCATCACAGGGAGCAGGGAGGGGGAGCGGCCGGCTCCAGGACACGCTCTCCAGGGCTCTCTCTCATCCCCACCGGGCCAAGGCGCTCTTCCACGCTCCCCTACCACGCTGCCCAGGCACTGAGTGGAGACGGCCTGCTGCGTCCCTCCCTCACCTCTTCCTCCCACACGTGTCAGGAGACATCTCCTGGAACGCAGTCCCCAAAGCTGGGTAGACCACACAGCCCCGCAGGAGTCACACAACTCTCGTAAATTCTCGGAGCACCGTTCATTAGAAGTCAGTGTCTGATGTTCTGCGCTCTTGCCAGAGGCGAGGGAGAGGCCAAGGGCATGGGAGCCGGTGCCAAAGTAAGACAATCTGAGAGGACGCTGGATTTCCCTGGAAGCCAGGTGAAGGCCCCCAGGTGGGAGAAGTGGGAGGCACTGGGGGCTTCCTGGCACCAGCCACCAAACACTTCCGGAATGGTCACCATCTAAAGAGGGCAGCCCCTTCTGCTCCCGTGGGGTCCTTCTCACTCGTTTGAGGTCCCCAGGCTGGGAGGCGGGGTGGGAGAAGTGACATAGCCCTGGGATGCAGGAGACCTGAGTTTCAGCCCTCGATCCACCACTGACTTGCTGTGTGGCCTCTGGAAATGTCTCCACCTCTCTGAGCCAGAGTAGTCTCGCCTGTAAAATGAGGATGTCAAGCAAGGAAAAGAATGTGAAGCACCCACTATGCACCAGGAGCTACTTTGGGTGCTTAACAGGAGCTCCTCAAATCCTCCCAGCAGCCTTTGAGGTGGAGACTGTGACAGTCCGCATCTTACAGAAGAGGAGACAGAGGCTCAGAGAGGTGAGGAAGCCCAATGTCCACCTTCCCTCGGCCAGTAGGGGTGCAACCAAGATCTGAATCCAGGACCATTTGACACCAAAGCCTGGTCCTTTGACTCAGACCTTGCAGCAATGGGGATGGAAGAGCTCTTTTCCATATTCCAAAAGCCAGATGGGGCTGACCCTCTGCACACAGAACAGTCGCAAGAGCTGCCCAAGAAGCTGGGAGCTGGCTTTGGGCTGGAACCAAAGGCTCAGAAAGGCCCTGGCGTGGGGGTCTCAAACTGCGACACTCCCTGGAGTCACCCGGAGAGACGAAAACAGCCCTGAGGCCTGCTGCTCAGCCCGCCTGGCGCTGATCTAGCTGGTTTGCATCCCGGGAATTGAGAATTTTAAAGGCCACCCTTGAGAGCCACTGGTCTAGAGCCCTCTTCTCAAAGTTTGGTCCGAGGCCCAGCAGCATCCGCAGTCCCTGGGGGCTCATCAGAAATGCAGCCGCTCGGCCCCCACCCCAGCACCCAAGTCAGAAACTGCATCTTAACGGGATCCCTGGAGAGGCGTCTGTGCACTGAGGTTGGGAGCGGGGCTGGGCAGCCTTCGGCAGGAGCCAAGTGCAGGCGCTGTGGGCGTGGCAGAGGTCTGGTCTGAAGCTGGGGGAGGCCAGGGAAGCTTTGTGGAGCAGGCCTTTCCCACGTGATGGCTGAGGCAGGAAAATGAAAGTGATCCCTGGGGGACAGGAGCAGAGGCTTGAAACCACGAGCCGGGACCGTCACTGGGGTTCCTTCAAGTGGAGATGCTGGGGACTGGCGGGGTCTGAGGGCGGAGGGGGTACCCGCAGCTAACACACGAGGGGCTGGCATCAGGGCCCTGCGGGCTGTGCTTAGGCGGTTTTCTCACTTAATCCCCCCTTTGACCATGTGAGATGGGGAATGGTTATTGTGCCCTTTTTGTGGATGAGGGGACAGCAGCACAGAGAGATCAAGTACTGTGGTTAAGGTCACAGAGAAAGGCGGGAATAGAAGGGGCGGAGGAAGGAGGGGGAGCCTGGAGTGGGAAGGAGGGAGCCAGGACTCACAGGGATCCGACTCCAGGGCTGGCTGCCTCTTAGCAGACAGATTTGCCCTCCTGCCCATCAGCTCTGAGGGAGGCACGGGCCCAGTGCCGGCTCCTGATTTGGTGTCCCCACATCCCAAAGACTAATCACGTCCCTGTCACGTGGGGCTGTCACGCCGGGTTTTGAGGTCTTCCGAGGCCATTATCTCCCCAAACCTGTCTGGCTTGAGCTTCAAATACCCAGCCTGTGACAGCTCATAACACCACCGACGACGCAGCAGGAAAGCCGGCTGGCCTGCGATGACCTCAGCAAAGGAAGCTGCCAGCGGGAGATCCCTGCTGTGGCCGCGTCCCGCCCTGCCAGGACGGCAGAGAGGCGGTGCCAAGCAGCAACTCACTCTGCCGAGGAAACCGAGCCAGAGTGAGGAGGTTACTTGCTCAAGGTCACACAGCAAGTTGTTCTTAGGAAGGAAGGAGGGGACACGACAGGGTGCACTGCACATTTGGGGACACATAACGGGGAGGAAGAGCAGAGTGAAGCCCCAGTGGACTTGGGAAAAAGAACCCTGGGAGGCAGTGCCCTTTGGGCGAGGGCACCTGGCACTGTCACTGCCTCCACCTGCTGCCTCCCCCACTGGACCTGAGCCCCAGCGAGCACACTCTGAGTCTATTCACGTCTCACCCGCTCACCTGCCTGCCACAAGTCCAGAGGACACGACACCTGCAGGAAACACAGGCCCTGCCCGTGGCAGGCCCGGCTCGGGCGGGGAAGCCCCAGCAGGCTGGAGGAGCAGCCTTATCAGTGCCCCAGCTCTGCTCTCCTCTGAGTTCCCACCTCTCACTGACCTTCTGCAACCACTCAGTTCTGGCCCAAATGGCGTCCCTTCTCTTCCCCTCGAGCTGAGCTGAGTTTGCTTTCTTCAAAAGGAAAACTTCTAAACAGGAGGGAGACCAAAAAGAAAACATGAACAAATACATGTGTCACAAGAATGATGAACACACACAAAGCAGGTTCCCAACTCGTGAGAGAAAGGGATCAGGGACCTCCCACGTGGCCGAGATGGGAACGCTCTTTTAAGTGGTAAAATTCTACGACGCTAGGACTTAATTATTATGGCCACTCTGTCTTTTACAGTTGACTTAGGCCAACGAAGTTACAAAGATGACTGAGTCAACTCCAGGGACAAACCCTCACATGGTTTTGAGTTGTTGGAATGCGAGTCCCGTAAGCCCTACATGGGATCTGCCCTGGTCACGGGATTTCTAGAACTCGATGTCTGGTGCCCGTCCAAGGACGCGAACAGTAAGGTGTGGCTGCCTTGATGGAGCAGCCTTGTGGGAACTCAAGGGCATCTCAGCCAGCTCGTCTCGGGAGCCCTGGGTGTGCCTGGCTGGCAGGGCAGCCCAGACGTGGGGCTGGCACCGCCGCGGGAAAGGCACGCTTGCTACGAGCCAGACGGAGTGATGACGCTGCCCAAAGGGCAAAGGGGCAGGGGGCTGTGGGGCTGGAGCATCCTGAGAGGGTCCAGGGCATTGGACCACAATCTGTTCACGCAGCTTCTCCCCACCCCTGCCCCGCCATCTCCAGAGCCCTCGCCCTGAACCCCAGCTGACCTCAAACAGGATGGAGGGTGGCTAGACAGGTGGACCTTTTCACAGACGGGGAAACAGCGGAGGCCTGCAGATGCCACCTGACTTGGACCACGCCCTCTGACTCCACTCTGGGCTGCTCGGGCCTCCCCAGGATCCTGCCCTCCATGTGGTTAGGAACCGCTCGTTTGCTCCATGGAGGCCTCGCCAACAGGCCCCCTCCCTGTGGGGACAGACACCAGGCCCAGCCAGACACTGGGAAGCCCGCGGACTCACGCCCAGGCAGTGGCGGACGTGGAAGGAAAAGCCCCCTAACGGTTCTTTCACGTCACCAGCATCTCCCAGACAAAGGTTCAGTGCAACTGCTTCCCCAGACACTGCCTGCGTCCTCCTCATTCTCCTCTGCACCACAGCAGCCAACATTTCCATGCTTACCGTGCGCCAAGCGCTGTGCCCAATGTATGACACAGTATAACAACTGCCACTCTTCACAAGGAAATTTATGAGATGGGTACTATGACAGCTTACACATGAGGAACTAAGGCACAGAGAGGTTCAGTAGCTTGCCCAAGAACACACAGCTGGCAAGAGGCAGGGCTGGGAAGGTAGCCTGAGCCATTTGCCTCCAGGGCACGGGGTCGTGAAGCCAAACGAGCAAGCCTCCGCAGGATTTCTGAGCCTTGAATGTGCTGACAGGCAGTGTAAATTCCCTAGAGGAGGATCCAGGCTGTCATTTACCCCAAACTTAGTTCCCCCATCGATCTGATAACTACTTAGTGATGGCCTGCTGTGCCAGGTAGTGAGGGCCACAGTGGAGAGCCAAGCAGCCTTGCTCGCGGAAGGCGCGGGAGAGTCCTGCCAGGGATGGCTTTGGTCAAAGGTCTACGCTGAGCCGCCGGAGGGAACCCTTTAAGCACCAAAAGAATGTTTTTAATTTAACCTCATTGGACAGAAATGTTCTAAAATCAGCTGTATGAAGCAGTGTGTCCTGAATTTCTTGAGCATCCTCTCTGGGAGTCAGGTTTCCCGCTCTGCACATGTCCGTGTGCTGGCACAGAGAGACGTCCTCGGGGCCCGCGAGGGTCTGCAAACCTTCTTGTCCACACGCTAAACCAAACCAGCCATTCCAGTGTTCATCACCCACCCTGATCAGTGGAACCCTATCACGCCCCCGACCCTGTGCTGGCGCGGGGGACGCAGCAGCAAACCAAGAGACCTGGTCTCTGCCCTCGGGGCATATGTTCCAGAGAAGAAACTCATTTGCATAGTATATAAGTAAATACATAATTACAACCAGTGATTTGCATTAAGGAGGGAAAACAGAGGCTATGAGAGCTCAGAACAAGGGACCTGACCACAGAAGCAGCGTGTGTGTGCGCGCGCGCACTTGTGTGTACACACATGTAGCTTCTGCTTACGCCCTGAGACTTGGGCTCCGTGGAACACACGGAACACGTTTCAGGATTTGCTTCACGTGACCATGCTGCCCGTGGGAGAGTAGAGAATGCACAAGTTACTTTACCCCCAGGAACAAAGAGAAAGGATTTCCAGAAGAGGTCGTTTCTGTCCCTGAAGGCCACTCCTCGGGGACAGAAGGGGACATTGTTACTACCTACCCTCACCCCCAAATCTTTCCTGCCCTCTTTCTGTGCCTGAATCTCAAAGCAAGTTTTTACCCCAGGAGATCTGGGGAGTTTGCAAGTTGGAACAAGACGGGGGTGAGGACGCCTCACGTCTCCTCCCCAGACCTCTTCCTGAACTGTGAATGACAGTCAGGTTACTCAAGGGCTTTTGCTCTTTACAAGAGGCCGATCTGAGTGTTTGTGAGCAGCGAGGACAGGCCCTGGGTTTTGATGGGGTCACGCTTGGCACGTTGTGGAGATGGGTTTCAGATGGAAATGGCCCACCACCTGGAGAATGGCAGGAAAGTGGAGGAGGATTGTGACTGAGATGTCTCCCCAGATAAGTCAGGGGCCACTTCCACCTGCTGTGCAGACCCAATCGACGTCCTACGATGGCGGAGAGGAGATACTTAGAAATGCAGAGCGCCCTACTCAAATCCAGGAGAGGGGCCTCCAGCACAGGAAGGCCCTCGTCTGAACCCACCACCACCTCCCTCCAGTGCCACATCACCCCCTTCCACACCCTCAGCCCAGAACACTTCCAGGCTCTTCCAAATCTCTCCGAGCTCTCAACACTGGAGCGCCCCCAGACTCAATTCCTGGGCTTCTTCTCCATCTACTCACTCTCTTGGCGGTTCCAAGCTCATGGTTTGAAATCTCATGTGTACTCTGAGGACCCCCAAGTTTCTATTTCCTGGGTCCTTTCCTCTGAACTTCCCACCTGCATGTTCAACTAACCCTTCCACATCTCCCCTGGAATGTCCAAGAGCATCTCAAACTTAACATGCCCCAAACGGAACTCCCAGCACACACGCACCCTGCAAACCGGCTCCAACCACAGTCCTCGCCTCGTCACTCAGTGACAACCCCATGCATCCATCTGGAGGCCCAGGCAAAAAACCCTGTTGTCATTGGGGACCTCTCTCACTCATCCAATCCTCACAAATCTTGTGGCTCTACCTTCAAGATACATCCAGAATTCCACTGCTACTCACCATCCCTGCTACTACACTCTGCCCACCTGCCATCGTTCCTCACCTGGTCACGGCCTACGCTTCCCAGTCTCTATTTCTACTCTTGGCACCTTTCAGTCTATTCTCAGCAGAACAGCCAGAGTGAACCTTTCAAAAGGCAAGTCATCCCATATTACTCCTTCCCTCAAAACCCTCCAGTGACTTCCACTCCCTCAGGGTAAAGCAAAGCCTTTACAAAGGCTGCAATAGCCAATACAGTCCACCCCTGGTTACCCCGACCTCATCTCCTACTCCAATAGCCAATACGAACCACCCCTGGTTACCCCGACCTCATCTCCTATTCCAATAGCCAATACGAACCACCCCTGGTTACCCCGACCTCATCTCCTACTCCAATAGCCAATACGGTCCACCCCTGGTTACCCCAACCTCATCTCCTACTCCAATAGCCAATACGAACCACCCGATTACCCCGACCTCATCTCCTACTCCAATAGACAATACAAACCACCCCTGGTTATCCCGACCTCATCTCCTACACCAATAGCCAATACGGTCCACCCCTGGTTACCCCGACCTCATCTCCTACTCCAATAGCCAATACAAACCACCCCTGGTTACCCCGACCTCATCTCCTACTCCAATAGCCAGTACGAACCACCCCTGGTTACCCCAACCTCATCTCCTATTCCTTTCCCCTCCTGGCCTCTCACTCTTCCTTGAGCATGCCAGGGATGCTTCCACCTCAGGACCCTGGCACTTGCTCTTCCCTCTGCCAAGTGCTTTCCTCCCCTTCATCGCAGGCTTGCTTCCTCATCTCCAAGTCTTTGCTTAAATTTCCCTTTTTCGGTCAGCCTTTCTCTGACCCCTCTATTTAAAACGGTAGCTCCCATTTTCACTCCAGAACTCTCTGCCCTCTTCCCTGTTTTACTTCTCGCACAGCACTCATCACCTGACATCCTATCCAGTTACCTGCTTGTTCACTGTCTGCCTCCCCGCCTAGGATGTGAGTTCCAGGAGGGTGGGCAATTTTACCCGCTGGGTTCAATGCCGCATCCTTCTAGAACAGCACCTGGCACACGACAGCAGGCACCAGCCCCTACGTTCATTATTAATGAATGGATGAAGACAATGAATGAAGGGCCAAGATCTGCACTCTTTCTTGACTAAATCACACCCATAATGCATCATCTATGATTTCCAGTTATTGTTTACAGAGGGGCAAGAACTTAAGACACATAAAAGCAATCTGAGTGCAAAATCTTTCCATGCCTTTATGTAAATTTTTAATTCTTTCTCACCCACCCCTAATTGGATGGCATTTTTTAAACAAATTACTGTAAGTCTTTCTAAGCATTCAACTTATTTTTCATAAACACTTCTATGCTCATATTTCATCAGTTTGGATACTATTTAAGTCATACAAGCACAATAATAAATATGAGTGGCACAAAGAGGGTTGGGAACAAACAGAACTGACCTTTGGCATTATTTAACTTGATTGCTGGGAACTGAAGTGTACGGGCTCTCCCGCTAGGTGTCGTCAGGATGCTTTCCAGAAGGAATGAGGAGCATCCATTAATATGGCGGGTCGGTTAAATGAAAATCAACTGAGCTTCAACTGCACTTCATTTTAACCACAGTTGGTATCCTAACAAAAGTTTGGAAAGATTTCCAGTACCACTGTACCCTCCTGGGCCCTGAACTCTACAAAACGCTCTCACAGCAATTATTCCCTACGCAACGGTGAACACACTGGACTTGATGATCGACTGATGTGCAAACGGGAGACCTCTGTCCTACCCTCTGGCTTCATCAGCTGGACCCCATTACACAGCAGCTCTGACTCATAAGCATGATGGAGAAAGCGCCAAGGTGAGGGATCCTGTGTGGCAGATCCAGTTTGGGGAACAGCCTTGTTCAGCACAGCCCAGTCAAGTACATATGACAGCATGAGAGCAATCAGCATTTAAGCTCTAAGAGGAAGAGACTTGCCATTTTTAGCAAAAGAAAGAAAACACACAAGGAAAATCGTCCACTGCCAGGTATTTTGGAGGCTCTACGGGAGAGGGACCCCTTAGAAGATGTCAGGTAACAGGAGGCAGAATTAAGGCTGGTGACAGAGGGAGGATGACCCTATTTTCAGAGCCAAAAACTGGGGGAAAGGATTTAAAAATGTGAGAGGCTATTTGGACAGCTGTAGTCCAGGAAGGTCAGGATGCTTGATTATAGTCACAGCCAGCCTGTGTGTGCACGGCGTGGATTGGTAACGGGGAATACTGTTTCACTGAGATTTCTGAATTAATGAGCCACGCTGTACTGACTTCTGGCACAGTCTCCTGGCCTCTCTGGGGTATTGCTCGACTTTCATTACACCTCCTTAACCCTGACGATGCGCCCCCATTAGTAAGCCTTTAATAATGACTGTAACTATCACCAAATAACCAACCCTTTTTTTCAACTTGATTTTAATTGGTCATTTGCTATCCAAGTAACACTCTCTACTCAGTTGCCAATAATTAACTGCCCCCAAATATATATTTTAAGGCAAAAAGCCATGAGTTAGAGAGCAGGTCACCAGAGTGGTGGCTTTGGTTCTATTGTTACTGGAAATTTCTTCCTTTTTTTTTTCTTTCTTTTCATTCTACCAATACTGAGCACCTACTATGGCTGGGAGCCGCAGTGGGTGCTGGGGCACACTGCAGGTCACAGGTCACTGTGCGACACCATGCTTGTCCTAGATAAGTCATATAGCCCCCTTGAAAAGACACACAAAGAGCAAAGATGGACAAGGCAGGGAATCCTGGGAGATGAGAAGTGTCCCAGCCCTGCGGCTGCCCTGGCTCGTCTGTCACAGGGCAGCTTTTAGGATTAAGGAGATACATAAGTGAAAGTGTTCTGAGAATTTTAAAGTGCTATAAATATATCAGAGATTGTTAATAAGCAAAGGAAAATAAAACGAAAACCAGAAGCAAATTAAACGATAAGATGGGGTGCTTGCTCTTTTTTTTTTTGAGGAAGATTAGCCCTGAGCTAACTGCTGCCAATCCTCTTTTTGCTGAGGAAGACTGGCCCTGAGCTAACATCCGTGCCCATCGTCCTCTACTTTATATGTGGGACGCCTACCACAGCATGGCTTGCCAAGTGCTGCCATGTCCGCACCCCGGATCCGAACCGGTGAACACAGGCCACCGAAGCGGAATGTGCGCACTTAACCGCTGCGCCACCGGACTGGCCCCCTAAAGGAGAATTCTGAAGTCTGGGTAAGACTCATCTGAGAAGCTGATAAACATGAAGATTTCAAAGACCCGCCCCCAGAGACTACGGTTTAGTAGGGCTGGAATTCCTAATAGGCCTCCCAGGTGGTTTTTTTTTTTTTTTTTTTTTTAAAGATTTTATTTTTTCCTTTTTCTCCCCAAAGCCCCCGGTACATAGCTGTATATTCTTCGTTGTGGGTTCCCCTAGTTGTGGCATGTGGGACGCTGCCTCAGCGTGGTTTGATGAGCAGTGCCATGTCCACGCCCAGGATTCGAACCAACGAAACACTGGGCTGCCTGCAGCGGAGCGCGAGAACTTAACCACTCGGCCACGGGGCCAGCCCCCTCCCAGGTGGTTTTTGACGCAGGTGGCCCACTGAGTGAACATCCTGGTGAGATGACCCCAACTACGGCCCCTCGCACAGCTGGGAACAAGCAGGAAACGGGCTTTCTCCAGCTGAAATCAACAAGACGGTACCTACTGACCAGCAAAACTCTCCCCTCATCTAAGCACCTGTCTGACTCAACTCAGGACAGCACCTTAAGAAAACCTGCTGTTAGCTGGCACTAATGGGCTGTAGCTGTAATTTTTATAAACATGACAATTATACTGATGAAATAATTCAACAGAGCATATGCCTCAACGACAGTATGTGACACCAATTTATTGCGGTACATCAAGAAGTTTGGGTCCTACATAAAGGCAAAGTCAACACAGGCCAGTTTTCACCCAGCTCATTCATAACATTCAGTCAAAGGAGCCTACATCTGAATGAAGAAGGGAAGCATAAAACACCTATTAACCTGTGCCCAGGTTCTTAGAGGAACTCTGAAAACTTCTGGAGTAATACCCCAAATTAGAGAAGAAATCAAATCAACGCACAGGTGTAGGAGCCAGGGCCACAAGGAGTGAGACGGAATGAACTCCAGCTACGTCCCTACAGTCAACCACTCGTTAGCACTCGGCACCAAGGAAAATATTTGTGCTAAACTTAGAGGACACAGGCATCAGGTAAAGACAAGAAACCTATTCTGTTTCAGAACAAGGTACTTCACCTGGCAACACATCTTCGCCAAGAAAGACATTGTGTGCACTTTCACCCCAACTTTCATTTCATTCTCTCCACAAATCATTTATTCAACGCACATGTGTTTTAGGAGCTTAAAAGAAAAAAGCAGAGGCCAGCCGGTGGCATAGTGGTTAAGTTTGCACACTCTGCTTCAGCAGCTCGGGGTTGGCAGATTCGGATTATGGACGTGGACCTAGGACTGTTCGTCAAGCCATGCTGTGGCAGCATCCCACATAAAATAGAGGAAAATTGGCACAGATGTTAGCTCAGTGACAATCTTCCTCAAGCAAGAGGAGGAAGATAGGCAACAGACGTTAGCTCAGGACCAATCTTCCACACCAAAAAAAGAAAGGAAAAAAGCAGTCTCTACGTGCTGCTCTCAGTGCACTTTGCTTACAGGGCCACCTCTTTATTTACGTGTGCTATGAATAGGACCACTATCTAGCTTCCTAGCCCACAGATGGTTACAGAAGCATGCCCGAAGGATGCCAGGGAGTGCAGAAAATATCCATAAATGACAGATGAAAAGGGAGACGGTGAGAGCACATCCTTCTCAAAAGATGCTGAAGTCACCTCTCAAGCTTCTGGATCCTGTAGGCCTGAATTATCTCTGAGGGCATCGCTTCTCCACAACAAAGTATTAATTGACGGTTACCTTGAGCCTTCAAGGAAACGTGAAATAGCATCCAGGGTACCATTTTTAAAAGCAGGAAGCAGCAGACATGTTAGACCACAGACAGCGAACACCTGGCACTGCAGAGCCGTCGCCCTTCCTGCGTCCAAGGCTGACACCGGGCACTCAGCCCAGCCCTCTCTCCCCGGTCGTGACCCTGCTCTGAATCCAGCTCAACGCAGCAGCACAGGCAGCTGCTCCCCATGCACAGATGGAAACCTACCTGCCAACCATGGCTTGGAAAGACTTCTATGAAAACAGAGAAAAGAAAAAAAGTTGACACTGGAGAGTAAGGTTTAACTCCCTGGACGAGTCGGTATCTGCATCTGCTCCTTCCCTCACAAAGCTGGGTGGAGGGGGCACCAGCGCAGCCGTCACACTGGGCCTGGCTGAAACCACTCAGCCTGGTCTCCAACAAATACAAAATGGACCAGGACCAAGAGGGCCAAGACCTGTGTTCACCTCCGCATGTCTAGCTCCTTCAAGTCAGTCGGTGCTTCTTGTCCACACTCGGGCAGCTGCATACTAACAAGCCGTGTCTCCCCGCTTCAAGATGCCACTGGGAAGAACTGGGCACAGCCAGGGCTCCCTTCCCAGACCAAGGGACAAAGAGGCAGGACAGACTTAGGAGGAGGGGTGGAGCCAGACAGCCTGGACTTGTTTCCTAGCTGTGACCTCAGGCAAATTGCTTAACCTCTCTGTGTGTCGGTTTCCCCATCTGTAAAAAAGGAGAACATAAAAAGCATTTACTTCAAGGGTTGTTTTAATGATGAAATGTGGTAATAAACGTAAAGCCCTTAAAACAGCAGCTAGCTGGAGCTTTAAAATATCAGCGATCATTCTTATACTGTTATTTCAATGAATCAGCATTCCTTGGTTAAGTTTCAATGGTTTCACAGAGCTAATGTTTTCTTCTGACCCTAGCTTTTAAAAAAATTTACATTTTGACTTTGAGATTCAAAACCAAGAGGAAGAAAGTGATATGGAGGGGTGATTGGATAAGGGTTAATCATCTTTTTTCTCGCCTTGATTTGAAAACTGATTCCATCTTATAGCTCATTCTCTTTAGTTGTGTTGGGAGAGCGTGCCTGACATGGGAAGGGGGCAGCTACGGTCGGCATATGAACAGCTCAGGCCCGGCTGAGGCACAGCCAAGACCCCTGGGTCCCTGGTGGCAGGACCAGGAGTCAGCTGAGAGCCTTCTCTCTGGGCAGAGGCAAGAGAGGAGGGAATGTTCCGGATGCTGCAACCTGTGCTGTTATGAAATCTCATACGTGGCAAGTCAGCTTTAAGCAGCAGCCACAACTTTTAATCAGATTGAGATTTAAGAGTACATCTTTCAATAACAGTAACAGAAGCAGCTAACGTTAAAAAAAACACTACGGCAGGTAGCATTGTGTGGTCCTCACAGGCTTATTATCTGTTGTCTTCAAAACCATCTTTTGTGGTCAGATTGATCATTAATGCCATTTTACAGAAAGGAAAACTGGGCCTCAGAGGTTAAGTAGTTTGCCCAAGGTAAGTGCTAGTCAGTGATAAAGCCAGGATTCAAATCACTTTATTCATTCAACAAATATTTACTGAGCAGCTACTACAAGCCGGAACTGTTGCAGATGCTGGCAATGCAGCAGTGAACAAAACAGATTTCCTGCCACGGGAGAACTTTCCTTCTAGGAGGGAAGACAGTAAACAAACGGAACATTGGGTAACAGAATGTATGGAAGAGTGAAGTGTCTCCAAGAACAGCGGGGCAGAGTAAGGACATGCAGAGGGACAAGGGCAGGATTTCAGACCCGTTGGTCAGGGAAAGCTGCTTGGAAGTTGATCAGCCGCTCCAGGTCCCAAGCCAATGAATGCCCTTACCTACATTCCACTGCCTGTAATGAAATCACAGCGTAACCTCCAAACCAGGCCAGCGCTGGCCTGCACTGCACTCTCTTTTGTGGAAGGCAAGAGGCCCTCAGGAAACTCTGAACTTTGAATTCCATTCTGTGTAATCATGGCAGGCCGCCCCGAACCAAAGCTCCACATGGACTCACACTGCTCCCCTACGGGGCTCCTGGGCTCCCGGGAGGCCAGGCCAAGGGCTCCCCAGGCACCTCCGCACGCTCCGTGCATCCCGCTCACTGCTTCTTTGCCCAGATGGAGAGGGAAGGAGACCATAACAGAAGTCTCTAGGAGTGTTTCTAAAATTCTGACTAGTTCTATCCTCACCAAAGGCAGTAATGACCCATTCTGTGACACTAACATAAGCTCATGTTTGTCAGTTTCCACAAAGGAATCTCTTTTCTTCCACGGCCTTTAAAAGCATGAGCAGTTTCTTCTGCAGCCTCTTCCAAGAGTTCCTCAGGGACCACCGCCATCTCAGTTCTACCCCTTTCCACCGGGATGGTTACTAAACCCTGTCAGTTTCCTCAGTGAGCTTCCTGGGTCTTTTATTGCGAGGACTCAAGTCTCTGACCCCATATAAACGTTAGTGGTCATTCCCACCACAGCCATCAGCAACTGAATCCTTACAAGGGGACACGCCACCTCCTTTAACATAGATGCCCGCAGACGAGGAGGCCGAGGCTCACTGGCGGCGTGCCCTGGCCTCAGTTCCAAATGGTACCCAGGGAATTAAAACCCAGGTCGCTAGTTCAAGGCCAGTGCTTAGTCCCTCTATGCTACTCCACCTCTCTGCAACAAAACCCCTCCGTGGGCAGTGACACCAGCATCAGTCATGCCGGGGACACAACAGCTCCGTGAAACCTATGGGCACAGTGAATTACGTGGTTTCACACTGCAGTTAAAAGCGTGGCTCTCAAATGAGGGGGCTGCGTTTGGGGTCCCCACTTAGAGTTGTGGGACGTAATGCAAATGATGGCACCTCTCAGACTCGGTCGATTTATCTGTAATCGAGGAGACTGCTGTCTCCCTCAGGCAGCGGGAGAGCTTCTGAGGAGTGAAGCCCTGTAAAGCGCTGGGACAGGGCTGGGCACGGAGGGACGGCCGGGAGCATTTTCAGCTCCCTCCATGGTGGCCAGCTACATCCGAGGGTCCTCTGAAAGGCCCAGGACACAGGACAGAGCCCATCAGATCTACAGTCCGACACCTTCATGATCCAGATTGACCATCAGAGACGTTTTCTGAATGGCTGACCGACTGAATCAGTACAGGAGAATGTGGCTGAATTCACAAGTCCAAGAATAGCCTGGAAATAGAAGCCATATGAACATGTTCCTAAACTCGAGCTGGCTTGGCAAGGACTGGATGTGATTATAAAAAGCAAGTGAGAGGAGAATGTTACTGCAAGGAAAATTGAATCCATATGAGTTTTAAACAACTTCATTCCAAGAGAAAGTATTAAAATATTAGATTTTTGGCAATTATTAAATATTAAAACAAATGAAATTATTTTAAATTGAAATTTCTTAAGCTAAAAAATTAAAGTTTCCACAACTGTATCATAAGGCCTAATTACTCTTTTGTTATTAACTTACCTGTGCAACAAATTCCACGTCTTTTTAAAATGATTCCTGTTTAAAATTTACATTTAGATTTGATGCTAAGACTCAGCAGTTATCTGAGCCCAGATTATACAGTAGATTCCTGTCTAAATACTGATCTGGAAACATTCTTAGCTTACATATGCCCTGACTCGGGACATAAGCCTGTACTTTAAATAAAACCCATTTGCAGCTTTCTGTCATTACTGAAATGACACCCCAGCTCTCTCCCCTCTCACTGAGTAACTCGGGTAGCACTGTCACAGAATGTTCAAAAACGTGGGGTTTTTTGTCTGGCTTCCTGCTGTAGGTTATAAACTGGACACGGGAAGGCATATTTAGGCACTAACTTCTTCCAGAAAGTGTTCACGTTCTCTGGAACATCCGCTTGAATTTCGGGGGTCGCTTTCTGTAAGAGAAAGCTGAAAAGGAATCCAGCTGGTACAAGCGAGGCAGAAAAAAAAGCACGCACAAATCCCATGACCCCAATAGCTCGGCAAGTTTTCTCTCATAAAAGTATTTCCAAGCCCCTTTTAATGGCTCACAACAGAATTAATTTTTGCAACTGCAAGTAATTTAATGCAGAGGCGCGATGGTTTTTCCAATTCTTATTCTTAATCTAGAAAGTAAACAAAACCTACACACACCCTCCAGGCTCTAATCCTATACTTTCAAAACAACTTACCACTGGCAGAAACTTAACCCTTTGTTTTGCATGTGACACACTGTTCGCTGAGGTGAGAAGGCAAGCCGACCAACTTTCTCTTTGGGCTAATGCCCAACAGGTCAACTTCTCAAGTGACATCTGAGGACACTCCCCATGACCCCCGGACCCTTCTTCAGAGCCACTTTCAAAATCAAAGGATACTATTATAATGAGCTTGATTTCTATTAAACCGATTTTTGTTGGCTAACCAACAACTGATCTAGAAAGCCAGCTGGACCTGAGAGGTCTACGACACGGGTGGAAGCAGATCCCAAGAGTCCAGCATGAGACTAGCCTCACTGTCCCAGGAGCGGCTCCTGCCTCATCAACGCTCTCGCTGCACTGGTTGTGCCCACAACGCGACAATTCTCATGTCCGCCAATGCTGGAAAAGCCCTTGGTATCAAGGCCTGTATTCCACATCTAGAGGAAATGAAGCTTCAAAAAAAAAAAAAAAACTATAAAAATCATCAACAGCATGGCGTAGCTTGGAGGCAGTTCAAATCCTAGCTTGCCACTTGAGAGCTGTATGACCTTTGAACAAAATCACTTCCCCGGGGTGTTTCTCCGTCTGTAAATGATGCCAACCACACGGTGTTACTGTCAAGAGTCAAGTGCACAAAATGCTTACTTAGCACAGTACCTCACACACAGAAAGCATCCAAGAGATATGTGGAATTCCCCCTAGAGTTTATCAGATCCTTTCCAGCAGCACTTGGAAAGGAAGCAGCACCAGGGCGGGAGTGGGAGAAAGAAGTGAAGTGTGGCTGGGGTTGAGGAGTGGGCACGGGGTTGTGGCCTGGGCGGTCCCCAAATGGGAGCCTGGGGCCTCGAGCCTGAACACATCAACCGATGAGCAGTTCCACATTTTCCTCTACAACACACCCACTCGAGCCTCAAGTTTCGTTCAACTTTTTTTTTTGACACTGGGTGTTTTCATTTTTTCTATAAAGAATGTTAATGGTAAGATGGATGTCACCATTCCCACCAATCTGGATCTCGTTTCTACTCTATTTTTTTAGCCCACAGCACTGTGTATTTAAGGCCCGGCATCCTGTAGGCAAATTCCCAGGGAGAGTCAAGGCCCCAGGAGGGCGAGGCTCTGGAATAAACATGGTGAGAAACTGCGCAGCGGCCCGCTGTTCCTCTTTCCCCAGGCCTAGCACCTTCTTCCATGAAGTACACACCCCTCTCTACAGCCCAGGGCTCAAGACCATTCACAACAGCCCTTCACCCTCTGCCCCCCAGCCTTCAGAAAAACGGGAACAACGAAAGTACCTACTTTGCAGGGTGAGTCTGAGGATTCAACGTGGCACTGAGAGGCTCAAATGAGATTACTCAAATACTTCAGCAATTAGGAGCTTCACACATTCGTTAACATAAACTCAGAGATTCTTCAGTGTGCACTGAGATTACCTGGGGGCTTTAAACGACAGAGCGCACAGGGCCCCCCCTCAAACTGTCTCATTTGTAAGGTTGGTTGTAGGGCCCTGGAACCCGGAGCTTGAGCACCAATCTGGGTTACGTTTGAGAACCGATGCGCTGGAGGACAGGGCTGTGGCTCCCGTCTGCTCACAGCCAGGGCCTGGCGCCAGGCGATCGAACCATCGCTGCAGTCACCTCCAGCTCTCCCGCCCTTCCCAAATCCCTCCACACAGCGTGGTCACTCTCCAGGCTCCTGAACACACCCTCGGCAGTGCTTCCCCAGGACGTCCGCTGAGACCGCACCCCAGGCAGCAGAGCAGGGTTGGTGCCACCAGGAGAGGCATGGGCTGCTGGGCCTCCACAAATACGACAGAAATGGCAAACCATTTTAGCTATCAGCCTGGTCTCGGGAGTACTTTAAACGTGGCCTTTACACCTGAGTCAACCTGTTCTCACCCACCTGTACTCTCATCCGCTCTTCAAGGTAAACTGCCCTTTACAAATTTTTTCATGGATATAAGTCAATCTATTCAAACTGAGGTTTGATATCAAATCAAAACCCACATAAAATATCAAACGCATTAAATGAGTTCTAATTTAAGTAAAGTCACTTGAACGTAAATATTAAAAGTCTGCAGTCATCTAGACATTTGGTCTCAAATATTAAGCTGGAAGCACCACCTTGACCACCTAGTCTTTGGAGAGTTGTGACAAAGTGAGGAGGTTTTGAACATGAAGTAAAAAAGAGCAAAAAGCCACCATGCAAATATAAGTTCCACAACTTCAGCATTTTGTCCACTGATGTAATCTAGCACCTAGAACACAGCCTGGTATACAGCAGGTGCTTAATAAATTAATGTGCTTCTGTAAAATACCTTGCTAGAAAGTACCTGTAGTAACCAAGTAAAAATAGCCTAAAAAAGGATTTGTAATCAGACGCATGGTGAGACGCCTCAAAATAGCAGGAGAGACATAAGGCTTTAGCCATGTTTTAAAACGTTTAACTCCATAAAGAGTAAAACCACCAAACTGAGAGAACTTGTTCCCGGTAAGATATGAGTTAAGTGACTTCCTGGGGACTCCTCCATTGAGGAAACAGCCGAGTGCCTGCCACGCTCAGGCACTGCTGTAAGAATAGCGACACAAGACAGACCTCGCCCTGCTCCTTCAGTCCCGTGAGTCTGTGAGCATCTGCACCCCGGAAAAAAGACCTCCTTCTAGAAGAAAAACTCAGACCATCTACTCCATTCCTCACTTTTGGCAGATTGGGAACTAAGATGCAGAAAGCGAAATAACTTGCCCAAGGCTAAGCCACCAGCAGCAGGGACACAGGCGGCTAGAAGGCGCCTGTCAGGTGCCCATTCACTGATGGTATGGAGGGACGAAAGAATGGCCAGCAGATGCTCCAAGACGGAAACCATCGTCCTTTCCAGAGCCGAGCTCTTTCTATCCCCCAACGGCCGCCTCCTCACAGGGCGCTGCACGTGTTCAGCACTCCCTTTAGAAGAGCACTTAACACAATGTTGAAATCCACTGCAAAACCTCGTCAGCCCCGCCCCCTCCCCCTCCCCGCTGGGTTTTTCTAACGCAGGGATATTGTAAGCCAGAAATGTGAACATTTGACCAAGGGAGGTTGATCCTATCTTCAGCTTTACCACCTTTCCCTAAGAAGGAATGTCACAGAGATATAAAGAAAGTATGAGAAACACAAGTGCTATCATGTAGGACTTTATGAAACGGCTTATATTCAACCACTTTTAAAAAAACAGCACTCCACAAAACCTTAAAACACGTTGCAACTTGTTTCTTCGGGGAATCCATAAGAATAAAAACCCCAAACTAGAGTAAATTGTTAACAAGCCAAGACCCCATAGGAAACTCTCTAGTTCACTCTTAAAAAAAAAGTCCACAAGGCCCTTCTTAGGGCCACTGTCCGTCCTGCTGCCTGTCTACCCTCTGGATGGTATATAAGCAGTCTGACTACCAAATATTCAGCTCACGCCAAATGGAAACCGGCGAGCAGAGGCCGGCCGGCCTGCCTGTGACGGGCAGCCCCTAACGCTCCTCCCACACGCCCCCTCCGTGCTCTCCCTTAACTGCGCCCAGTGACGCACAAAATGCAGTCCTTCCACAAGCGTTTAGAAAGTGTTTTTATTGGTTACAATGATATAAAATGAATCATTTGAATCCCCCCTAGTTATTAAGTGCTTGCTAGCAAGAGCATAAAAAAACTTTTTTATACATCTGACAAACTCAAACGGTTTATTTCATGCTGAAAGGGGAAAAACAGCAAACAGCGCTGGTCACTTGTCTATGATGAACCGCTCCCTCAAGGCTACATTGGTTAAAATCAACGGACAACCCCTTTTGTATGTGAAATTGCAAATTTTAATGTTTTCATTAGAATAGTCTTTTATATCACTCTCCAACAAGAAACAATAAAATAACTAACAGCAAACTTCAATACAAGTACACTCTCCAGATTAACAACTCAAACAAAAATGTAAAATGTAAATCACATATAATACAATTGAAGCGTCCAAAACAATTTAAATAATTTTAAATATTTTATTTTTAAACTACTACAAATGCTTTATACAACATTTCAACACAAAGTCCCCGTAACAGAAATGTAACAAAATGGGAATGATAGTGAAAGGATTAAAGTGGCACAAATTCACCAAACAAGTATTAAAAACTACAGATTTTAAGAGGTAGATTATTTTAAAGTTGGGAACAAAAAACAACATGAATAAACCTAACCATTTTCCACCAACTCAGTCATTAATTAGGGGGAAGGCATATAATGCATGGAGAAATGATACTTAGATACTCAGGAAGAGGCCAATCTGTCGTTTTTAATCTCTGTTAGAGACTGCGGTGTAAAAGCTGGTATGTAAGCTCGTTTATACTTACGTGTACACCTACATCTGTGCAGGCCTGTGATGCATCCTGGGCACTGATATATTGCTACATAGTCTCTGATAATATAATAGTTATAAATTAGTGCCAGATAATGATCTGAGAGGATAACGTCCATTTGGACATATAAACATGACACTGGAAGAGGCATAAAAAAGAGTCCATATCCCATCCGGTTTCCTCTCCATTATGCTGGCAATCTGCTTGTGATAAGAAGCAGGCTGAGAGAGAAGCTAAACGCCTCTCTGTCTACAATTCATTGAAAAGAAAGGCATCAAGAGCTGGTGTGTGACCAAAACGTCTTAAAATGAGTGCATCAGAATTCGTCATCCCTGAAATCTACAACAAACTACTGAGAAGGAGAGGACTTGCTTTGCAAGGTTAAGTTCAAATTATTCCTTTCTCTGTTATGTGCCAAAAACCAGGGCCACACTTGATTTGAGTTACCAGTCCCATGACGAGGAGCCAGGTCATCTAGCCCATCTTACAGCGCCCTCCTCTTTGCATCTCAATCACCCGGGAGCCCAGTACGCGTGGTGGGCACCAGCGAGGAAGCGGATGCCTGATTCTAACTGGGACAAGAAGCCTGCTGGCAATCGGTTGTGTGTGAGCACTTTTGAGTCAGCTTCAATGGTCTTGCAAGCTTGGTAGATTTCGTATTCTTTGCCGCAGTGCTTATCCTAAGTTGAGCATGCAATATCTTTATTTAGTCAATTAAGGTTTGTTTTGTTTGGGGGGCTTTTCTACAGGAAGTTCCTAGAAAATAAGAAAACTGAAGATAAATGACAACATAACATAACCTTTTATGAAGTGACCATGTTAAAGAAAAGGTGAGTAGACCATGTGACAAATGTCAAGACAGCAACAGAATGACTCTGAAGGTATGCAGGAACTTGAGAGTACCCCACTCAAAAGAGACGCGCTGGGAAGGGCCCCAAGCAGGTCTATTTGGAGTGGTGAGGCAGAGACAGATGTGGGAAATCAGCATATTTTTATTTTTTTAATTGATTCACGGTAAATGGGAAAACTTAGTCTGGAATTTCATTTTGCTTCTCCATCTTTAAGTGATCTTGACTGGTTACAATGGGAACACAGCATTTAAGAAAAACTTGCTCTAAAAGGAGCATTAAAGAACGTAAAAACACCTCTGGATTTACAGAGACCAGAGACGGAAGGAGGAGAGCAGAGAACGTGCCTCCTTCCCTGTCCTTTGTCTTACAGCCCAAGGAAAGCAGCCCCAGCCACGGACCTAAATTCAGCCCCCAATAAGCCACAGGTAGGCTCCGATGGCTAACTGTGGACAGTGAGCCCAACCCAGGAGCCAGTGGGCTAAGAGCTGTCACAGGAGACTCTAAAGATGGGTGCTCTGCCTGGTGGCCTTTGCTGCTTTATGCTCAGAAAAGGACTCGGAGCACCAGTCTTTTTTATACCCAGATCGACACAATGGCTTGTTCTCCAGTACGTGACCAACTGGCAAATTCTGCTGAGCCCTCAATGTTAAATGGAAAACTCTGACTTCATTCACAAGGCCGTCTACAAGCATACACTTGAAAATCTGTGGAATCCTAACTGGCATTCAAATGGACAATGCCTGAGTGTTGGGGACTAGCTCTTAATCACTGTTGCGTATGATGAAATACACAGGAGCAGAGGCGCTGCCAGCTCTGCGCGAAGTCCTTGACTATGCAGTGAGCCAAGGGAAGCAAACTCACTGAAAACAGAGTGAAAAGAAAGTATTTCTAAACACGTGCCATGAAACCTCCCCTGAATAAAAGTGACAAGTAGAAATAATATACTGAAGAGGAAAGGAGACTACAGCTAAAACACAACAAGAAGCGAGGACGAGGCCTACTCTCCCAGAGCCCTGGGCTGGACGCTGATGAACCACCACATCCCCAGGCCTGACTTTAGGAATCCTGATTATATACCCAATTCACTACAAGGTGCGGAAGACTGCAACAGACCCGCTGAAGAACTGCCCACTCTTATGCCCAGATAATCAAAATATACATGTCCTGTTGAACATGTGCGTTTTAATTCCCAAAAATACTTCATAAATTATTATAGTCACTTTTAAGTGGACCCCTGTGTAAGACACACGTCCTTCAGACGCGTCCGCAGCACAGTTCCAGGGACACACACAAAAGGGAACAGCCACCCTGGATGCCTGCTCCTACCATCTGCCAGTTAGGACAATACTAATGTTTTCTTATCTGATTCTTCTGTGTTTCAAATTTCACTCCAGCAATGTAACCTGCTGTTCACTATCAAACAAAGCAAAATAATTAAAACTAACTGGAGCAAAGAATACACACACTTTTATGAGGCACTTCGGTCCTCTGCGGTCTTAAGGGTTCTTCAAAAAGCAGTGGATGAGCTCAGAGGCTACCTGAACGAACTTCATAAATCTACAGCTACTCAGGGAACTTTTCTTTACAGTACTTTAATTCTTCATATCAACTTTACCCTTAAACTGTTAAATGGGGTCCAGTACAAATGAGTGATTCTTTCAGACAAGACTGGAGACAAAAGGGGACACAGTGCATTCTAAAGCATCAACCACCCAGGAGATGTTTTTAGTACCATCTGTGAAAAGAGGCATATTCTGGTTCTTTAAGCTGGGAAAGGACTCAGTTTAAGAATGTTCTATTGTTGTGGAACTTCCAGAACACAGACTGGGCACAAACGGGTACACAGTGAAACTGCTACGGGCAGGCAGCTTTATCAGCTGATAAACAGGTGCTTGTTTTCGCCAGGGCTAAGCTCCCAAATGGTACAAATGCATGTGCCATGGTCAGAGACCAGATGTTGACTATGACCCACAGTAACTGATTATTTACTACATTTATGAAGTAGCTTTTTAAAAGTCTGATCCTTTAGTCCTAGAGTAAATCACTCCAAGCAGCCTCGGCTAATGGTTCCGTAGCCACGACTCAAGGCAGCGGCACCAACAACTCCACCTCATCAACTGTGCCGTGGCAACAGCACCTTTGAGTCCTCACAGCCTCTCCCAAATGGCAGCCATTCCCCAGTTAATGCTGACTGCCTGAAACACCAAAGAATTTTCAGACACTGAAAGTTACAGCCAAGAAAGCCTAGTGTCAGGCAGCTCACTCTCAAGAGACGAGATTTTTAAAAATTTTGCAGAAATTCTATCTGATGATGAGTAATCTCACATGAGACTGGCCTGCAGGCATGATTCAGGAAACAGCAGGAATTCCAAGAGCACACATCAACTCAGGTTATTTAAGCAACTTAGAAAGTTTGAGAAGTCAATGTAACAAATTTAACTATTGCCCTATGTTTTTATCTGTCACTAATAACAGTTCCTGACATAGGGAGAACACAGAAGCCAGCAGTAAAATCACCTCAGATGTAGGAGGGGGTCTCACCCCATCACCGGGGAAGGCAAGGCGCTGAGCCATGCGGCTGCCCTGCCCTGAGTCACCGCCGTGCCCGAGAGAACCCGAGCGCTGCCCCCTGCTCCTTGGGAATCGGGCCTGATTCCTACCCTGAGCCTGGAGACGGGAGGGGCGGGGGCACAGCAGGCATTCTCAAAGGAATATGGGGTGGTGGTGGGTTTCATTTAACCCAGGAGGGAAGTTTTTTAATTAAAACAGAATAAAAGCAAGCATGAATAACAGTGGCATTCTCAGGTGCTTTAACTACGCTGAGGCCACAACCAGCAAACAAGACTGCAAAATGGTTTCAATGAACTCAGTGATTCATCTTAACACAAGGAGCGATCTATGGCTGGAAATACGACAAGTGACACTGAGATATCACCCAAGATATGAAGGAAGTTTGAGAGAATTTCATTTTTTCAAAATAGGGTACTTCTGAGAGCTTTTCACGGTTTCAAATTCAATTCACAACTGGCCCTATTAAAGAAAGGGCAGCACTCTGCACGTCCTAGGTCTGAAACAGGAGCTGGGTGCTCACCTCCACGACGGCCAAGGCAGTGACCCTTCTTCATGCCTCCAACTTAAGCCACAGCTATAGCCTTTAAACGCTTATGTCAAAATTATATAGGAAAAAGAAAAAAACGCCCTTGGGCAAGTATATTGTTTACTTCCAACCGTCTCCCCCCCAACTCTCTTGAGCTCTGAATTCCTCCGGCCCTGAAGACACACTTACCTGAAGTCCTTCAGCTCCTGCTTGCCACTGCTGTCCTCCCTCCTGTTTTCACTCGGGTCGGCAGCAGCTGCCAGCTGGAGACTTCGGGTGACTGGCCCCCCACTCCGTTCCCTAGATTTGACATTGAGCCGGTCTGTTCTTTTCTTATTGGCCAAAGCAGATTTGCTTTTTAAGACAGCTTTGCTCTTCTGTACCCTCACGTGCAGGCTCCGGGATGTCTTGTTCGAGAGCTGAGCAGAATGATTCTTGGCCACGGCTTTGGGTTTTTTCCCCTCTACATGAGTTATTTTGGCCATTCTTATCGGGCTTGAGTTCCTTAAAGAGGAGCTTGGTTTTTTGGACTTCACCGAAGCTGCAAATTTGACATTCTGCTTGGACCTGAAGGACGAGGAGGGCAGTGGGGCTTGTGCGGGGCCCGAGCTGCGGGCTCTGGTCTTGCCCAGAGGAGCCTGCGTGCTCTGCATTTTAATCTCTGCATCCGCTGTCCGTCTGCGGTGGCTGCCGCTGCCACTGTTTTTGTCACTACTTGCAGGTGACGAGTGCCCGCCTTTCTTGGATGAATGAGAAACTTTTTTTTTGGAAGGAGAAAGAGGTTTTTTGGGGCAGCTGAAGGCGGCGTGTTTATTCAGGCTCCCGATGTACGTGAACTCTCTATTACAGTACGGGCAGATGTGCGACGACGACTCGGAAGTGTTTTTGAAGTCGGCCTTCTGCTTTGCAGATTTGTTTTTTTGAAGGATTGCTTTCTGGACAAGCTGATTTTTCTTCTTCAATGCACTTAATTTGAGCTTATTCGATGACATTTTGCTGAGTTCCACACTGAAGTTCAGTCTTTTGGGCTGTCCCATTCGTCTGAAGGCATTTTTCCCAGAGCTATCTAAAACCACCACACCATTTTTGGGTTGCACAGTTTGTTTCAATGGTACTGGATTTTTCTTAGGGGTATACCTCTTCTTGTCACTAGCAGAAGCACATGCCAGGATATGTTTGTGTAACTCGGGCATGTTGTCAACACCTTTTCCACACTTTGTGCAGCGAATGGCAGTAGTGAAAGTCTGCGGGATATTGTGTGTAGTGAAATTTGTGGCCGTCACACCAATACCCATGGGGTTTCGGTGATGGTACTGAAATGGAGGTGGTTTAAAGCTTGGGTAATGTTGATTGAGACCCAATCGAACATCTGGATCTTTCGTCTTTATTCCAGAAGCCATTATTTTTATGGTTGTGTACAGCTCCTCAGAGGAATCATTTAACTCCTCCTCTTCTTTAGACGTTTCTAAAGGATCTTCTGGCAAACTCTGCATATGCTCTATATGGGCCTTGCTGGGATCTGTAAAGTTCTGGGGCCTCAGGGTGCCACTTTCAAACTCATGGTGCGTGCACACTTTATCTGGGTGGAGATCTCGCTGGTGCTGCTGCAAATTGCACAAAAAAGCAAATTCTTTTTTACACACTGAACACACAAAAATATTCCCAACTCCATGAAGCAAAAAGCGATGTTCTGACAAATCAGTTTTAGCCTTAAAAAGCTGCACACAAAATTCACATTTGAAGGGCCATTCTTCAGCATGAATAGATAAATGTTTGGTTAGATCTTTAATAGAAAGAAAAGGTGATTCACAGACATTGCAGACAAAGCTTTTGTTGAATGTTTCCTGAACAATATCCTGTTCAGCTGCAGACTGGGGTTCTTCCCTGGGTTTCAGATCTTCATTTTCTAATTCCTCCTGTTTGAAAGATATCATGGGGAGAGAAGCTTCCAGATTATCCCCGGAGGAAACAACAGATGACACTGCTGAGAGAGGGGGTGGCGAAGGGGAAGAGGAAGAAGATGAAGAAGAGAATGAAGATGAAGAAGAGGAGGAAGAAGATGAGGAAAGTGTTGGAGGCCCAGGTGAAGCAGCAGACATGAGCGGCTCCACAGAAGGAATGGGAGATGGCGAGGGGGACACCGTAGGCGAAAGAAGTGGAAGTGGGGACTGTGCAGCAGCATTCGAGAGTGGAGAGGGACATGGAGGAGGAGACGTGCCAGAAGACGGAGCTGGAAGAGGTACGGTAGGAAGGAGTGGAGGGGGTGGGGTGGCGACAGTTAACACTGGAGGACAGGGCGGAGGGGAAGAGGGATTTGTTGGGATCAAGAGAGGAGGCAGCTGCCCGGAAGAAAGGGAAGATGTTTGCAGGGCAGGTGATGAAGGAGAAACATCCGGTGGGGACCCGACAGCAGGGGCAGATAAACCAGAGTCAGGACCCAGGTCAGGATCTGGCTGGGGATCTAGGGATTTGCAAGGACTCGGGCTCCTGGTCACATCTGCAGTATTTTCTACAGGTAAATCGATGCCATTGTATTCATTGAGAAGAACCTTCTGTAGCATGCAGGTGGTTGGTTTCTTTTTCTTTACAGCACTGCAGGCTGCCTGGACCAGATGACTTTCTTTGAATTCCTTGCCTTCAGAGTCACTACATGGCTTTTTATGCACACTGAGATCTAATACAGATTCCCACTGGAGCGGAGTCTTGCCTGCACCCTCAGCCTTCTGTTTTACACCACTAGATAAATCCAGTGGCTGCTGGTTGCACACATTGCTGAAAGTAGAACTGGCTGCCCACTCTGTAGATCCCTTATAGTCATCAAAGCATGGCGGGCTCACGTTCTCTCTCTCCTCTCTCCCAGACAAACTCCATGCTGGTGAGTTGCTATGACTTTCTAATTTGGGTTTTTTCGAACTTAGAACTCCATCAGACCACACTGCTTTACCATCGCTCGGCTTTCCAAAGTCTCGAAGGGCAGGACTGTGTTGTGGAGAACTGGGAGGAGAGCTGGTCCGCCGCTTAAACCTACTCGAGAGTGCAGGCAGCATGGAAGCAGGAGCGGACACACAAACAGGACCTAACTTAGGTATTTCGGCTGCTGAAATCCCTGCAGGAGGAGTTAGTTTATCCTGGGTTTGAAGAAGCTGTTTGAGCTTCGATGACAAATACACACTTTTCTCTTTGTGGAAAGATACGGCCTCTGGAGTCGCTATGCTAAGAGGCAGACTTAGGGAACACGAGGGTGCTACAGGGTCAGACTCGGCTTCAGCCTTAATTTTGGGTAGCACAGGAGGACTAGAAGTTCTCCGTTTCTTGGCCTCACTGTTTGTGCTGCTGGAAGGCTCTTTAGGAAGCTCATCTGCTATGGGGACCTGTGTGGTCTTTATATTTTGAGTGATTTCCACCGTAACTGGAGTAAGCAGACAATTTATACCATACAAGTCTGCCGAATTGGACTCCATCTCAATCACATCACAGTTACTCGTGCTGCTGCTGGTCTGAATTTTACCATCAATATAGTAATTTAAGTTTTCAGAAATATTGCTAGAAATATCCATGATGTACACGTCATCTGCCTCCCCTTCCTCCTCTGGTTCTGTGCTTGGTACGTAGACATTCTGAGCGGGTGGGGCCTGCTCCGCTGGAGGCTGTGGCTCTTCGAGGAGGCCTCCTTTCCGCCGCACCCCTTTGGGAATCAGATGACGTTCATGAACTCTGCGCTGATGTCGTCTCATATTAGTATGAGTTCCAAAAACCTTTTTACAATATTTGCACGGATGAAGCTCTTTGACTTCTCCATTCTCTTCTACAACAGAAGAATTTACTGTTTCTTGGGAAGCTTTCTCTGAATTCAAGATCAGACAGTCTTGCCCAAGACTGGGAGGACTTGAGTCCTCTTTTGGAGTAGCACTGTCTCCAGACACTTTGCCATCAGCGGGGTCTCCTGATGGCTGGAGTGTGAGGCTGGGTTTTCGCTTTAACCCTGCCTCATGGCGACGCTCATGTCTCCTCCTGTTAATCTGTGTGCCAAATGCTTTCCCACAGTACTTGCATTTGAAAGCGTGATTGACTGTCGATATGTGGATATGCATGTGACGTTCAAGCCCCTGTTTGGTTGTAAACTTCCTTTCACAATGCTGACAGGGAAACATAAATGCTTCAAATACATCACCATTGGCTTCTTCTTTAGTTTTGGGAATTTTGATAACAGATGTTACCTCTGGAGAGTCTTCAAGAGCTTCTTTTGAAGTATTTTTTGGTTCTTCTAATAAATCTTCTAGCTTCTCATCACACTGTATTTCTGGCTCTTTCACAGAACTTTCATTTGGCGTGTCGGCTTCTTCTTCCCCCTCTTCTTCCAATTCTTCATCTTCATCTTCTTCCTCCTCCTCCTCTTCCTCCAGATCATTCACCTCACAATTTGTGGCCTCCAGCTCCTCATCTGGTTCTGTCCGTGGCTCGCAGGCAGGGGCAGGGACATCTAGTTCTGGAAGAGCATCCTGGTTAGCCACCTCCTGAAGAACAGCCGTCTGCTCAGCCGCTGAGGCTGAAGGCTTCTCGTCCTCTTCTTTGGGACCTAGAAAACAGAGAAGCAGAAGCACAGAAGTGAGGGCAAAAACTAGCCACTTCGTGATCAATTCTTGTCATTTACGTTATTTCTCTTATCACCTAAAATGCGGAAGGGAGATTCTGTTAACAATAAATAGCTCTACTTTCTCGTTTATCACGTTGTACTGGATAAGAATCCACCTCACTCATTCATTCAACAAGTACTTACAGAGCACCTTCCATGTAGCAGGCCATGCCGGGCATGCGGATAAACACATGAACAAAGAAGGCCCACGTGGAGCCGAGATTCCTGTCTGTGTTTAGTCACAGAAATATACATACATTTTCATTCACAGAAACTGTAGTGCTTAAAATTGTACTGGAGTAGCTGACAATGAATTTCAGGAGATTAAATGTGAACTCCAATTTCTCATGATTCTAAACTGAAACAAGGAAATTGCTAAATATATTACCAGGTTAGAGTCTTAGTAGTCTGTCTTGAATGAAATGATTCTCTCCGTTCTGACCAAAACTATCTATTTAGAAGCTAAAATATTTTCCAGAATCTGTGATCAGAATTTTTTTTAAGTAAAAGAAACTTCAGCGATATCTCTCCCAAGCCTGATCAAATTATTGAGAATTCAGGAGTACCTCAAGAAGGAAACAGAAATCGGAAGTCACACCTGAGTCTCCACGCCTGGGAGAAACCCAGCCTAGCCCAACCTGAGGTGGATGGTAGACAGTTGGTCAGGGAAGGACTCAATAGAAAGGTGACAGCTGAGCAGAGACCTAAAGAAAATGAGTCATGCAAATATCTAGGGGAGGGAGGGAAGCCCTCTGGACAGAGGCCACATCAGATGTACAAGCTGTGAGTCAAGAACATGCCAGCTATGTTCAAGGAACAGCAAGGAGGGTGGAAAGGCTGGAGGGCGCTGGAGGGCCAGCAGGGAAGAGAGCAGGAGATGAGATCAGAGGTAACCAGAGGTCAGCTCATGCAGGACCTGGAGGCTGCTGGCGTTCAGACTGAGTGAAACAGGGAGCTACCAGAAAGTTCTAACAGAGAAATATGGTATGAGACTTATATTCAAGAGAAATCACTCCAGCTGCTACGTGGGAGACAGAAAAAACTAGGTGGACAGCATGGGGGCAGAGAGACAAGAGAGGAGCCTACTACTCCTGCAGAAGCAGGGTGGGTGGGGAGACTAGGGTGGCATGGCAGGTGGCAGAAAATGGTCAGACTCTGGATACACTTTGAAGATGAAGCTGACAAGAAGTGCTTGTTGACTGGCTGTGGTGAGAGAAAGGAGTCAGGAGAATTCCATGGCAAGTGCAACAATCCTGTAGAATAAAACTACAGAAGACTGAGGGAAAAGCAGTTTTATTCTGTGCACGTGTGCATGTTGGGGGGAATCAGAGTTTACCTTGGATGTGCTGAAGTCTGAGCTACCCAAGCGATATCAAAGTAAAGATATTAAGTAGTCAGTCATACGTGACTTGAGTTCATCAAAGAAGCTGAGCCTAGAAATGCACAAGTCCTCAGACTAGGAACGGTATTTGAAGCCTGGGACTGGGTGAGGTCACACGGAGAGTGAGTGTGGAGGGAAGACTGTCCCTCAGGTGACTCCAGTGCTCAGAGGTTGGAGAAATGGCCAGTGAGGTGTCTGGAAAGACAAGAGAGTGCCCGCCCTTCGATTAAGGACAAAGTTTCAAGGAGGGAGCGATCTGCTGTACAGAACCGCTGAGGGGTTGGGTAAGAGGAGAAATGAACATCTCGTTTACCAAGATGGAGGTACAGAGATCACGACAACAACAGTTTTAGTGGAGTAGTGGGGACAAAAGCCTTGTGGAGCTCCTAAGAGAATGGAAGGAGGAGTGCGACACAGGAAGACTTATAAGCAACCCTTTCAAGTTTAGTGATAAAGGAAAGCACAGAAGTGGGGCAGTGGCGGGGAGGAAACAGGGACAGCAGGGAGCCCTAAGAGAGGAGCTGCTACAGCGCACTTAGGGCTGATGGGGATGGTTCAGGATGCTGCTTTCTCACTGCACCACCTGAGTCTCTGCTGACTAGGCCCCTCTTACTGTTCACACTTCAAGAGTTAAGAAAGGCTCTGTAGGTGCTGGGAAAACTGGACAGCCACATGTAAAAGATTGAAAATTGACCATTCTTTTTCACCAATCACAAAAATAAACTCAAAATGGACCAAGGACCTAAAGATTAGGCCTGAAACAATAAGTCTTCTAGAAGAGAATATAGGGAGTACACTCTTTGACATCAGTTTGAAAAGAATCTTTTCGGACACCACAACTCCTCAGATGAGGGAAACAATAGAAAGAATAAACAAATGGGACTTCATCAGACTAAAGAGCTTCTTCAAGGCAAGGGAAAACAGGATTGAAACAAAAAAAACAGCCCACTAATTGGGAAAAAATATTTACAAGCTACTTATCCGACAAAGGATTAATCTCCATAATATATAAAGAACTCACACAGCTCAACAACAAAAAAACAAACAACCCGATCCAAAAATGGGCAGAGGACATGAACAGACATTTCTCCAAAGAAGATATAAGGATGGCCAATAGACACATGAAAAGATGCTCATCATCACTAATCATCAGGGAAATGCAAATCAAAACTACACTAAGATATCACCTTACACCTGTTAGAATGGCAAAAATAACCAAAACAAAAAGTGACAAATGTTGGAGAGGTTGTGGAGAAAAAGAAACCCTCATACACTGTTGGTGGGAATGCAAACTGGTGCAGCCACTATGGAAAACAGTATGGAGATTTCTCAAAAAGTTAAAAATAGAAATACCTTATGACCAAGCCATCCCACTACTGGGTATCTATCCTAAGAACCTGAAATCAGCAATCCCAAGAATCCCATGCACCCCTATGTTCACTGCAGCATTATTCACAATAGCCAAGACGTGGAACCAACCTAAGTGCCCAGCAACTGATGACTGGATAAAGAAGATATGGTATATATACACAATGGAATACTACTCAGCCATAAAAAAGGACAAAATCGTCCCATTCGCATCAACATGGATGGACCTTGAGGGTATTATGTTAAGCGAAATAAGCCAGACAGAGAAAGACGAACTCTATATGACTCCACTCATAGGTGGAAGTTAACATATAGACAAAGAGATCTGATCAGTGGTTACCAGGGAAAAGGGGGGTGGGGGTGGGGGGAGGGCACAAAGGGTGAAGTGGTGTACCCACAACATGACTAACAATAATGTACAACTGAAATCTCACAAGGTTGTAATCTATCATAATCTTAATTTAAAAAATTAATTAATTAATTAATTAAAAAAAAATGAAAGGCTCTGTAGGAGCCTGTAGGGGGAGGCAGAGCTACCCTCACTTCTCCAGGCTGTTAATCAGCTCTTCCCCCACTCACTGGACCAATATTTACCACATGCTGGTACTGGTGAACAAGACTGTCAAGATCCTTATCTTTAAAGAACTTCACTTTAACAGCAGCTACACACAAGCAAGCAGGCAGCAACTCTATAATAAACTAATGGTCATAATCGTGGAAGTACACGCTCCTATGGAGGCACAGAGCAAGAAAATCTAGGTCTTGGTTAATTACGGCAGGCTTCTGAGAAAAGTACTGAGCAGGCTGAACCTGAAGGTCAAGGCTAGAAGAGGAAAAGGAAGCAGGAGGAAGCAAAACATGTAGCACGTGGTAAATGAGTTCGGACTGAACTGGGGCAATGGGGATCCACTGAGGTACTTTAAAGCAGGAGAATGCCATCGCGGAGATGTGGCTGCAGTGTGGATTAAGGGACTGGGAGGAAGACATCAGCAGAAGCAGAAGACCCACACCGATGCAGTGGTAACAGAAGGAAGATGATGGCCGCCGACACTAGGAGATGGAAAGAAGCAGTAGAGGCAGAAGAAAGTGGCCAGACTGTCCCGAGAGACAAGGTCTGTTCACAGACCCGGGGACTGCCTGGATACGGGGAAGACAGAGGGTTACAAAGGCCAACGGTTCCAGCCTCTGCAAACTCAAGGTATCAATACGAGCTCGATTACTCAGGCCCGGCCCTCCTGCTGTTTCCTAGGAATATCAGTCTGATGGTACCCATCTGCTACTACATTTACCAGCACTGAGGTTTCTGCCTCTAAATAGGAACTAGCCTTCTCACCCCCTAGACAAATTTCATCAATCCCATGAGTCTTGCACACACTGGGAAAGCAGTCACTTGATGGTGGTAATGTATTTCAAATGTGGAGCTAACTCCCTTTCCAAATACACTTCCAACAAAGACTCGGCATGCTGCTAAAAAAGTCAAACTGAGACAACAGAAAATGAAAATCATATCTCTAAGGCTCAGAAATCTCTTCACAGAGTTCATTTTTGGCCAAAATCTGTGGCTTCTTTTAATGGAAAAAAAAAATTCTTTCCCTGTGATTGGTAAACAATTCCAGATTTAAAACTGTCCAAAGTAATATGAACCAAAACATGCACAGCTCTATTAACTAGTAAGGCTCATACCAAAGTGTGTCCACATACTCAGTGAGGTCTGCTGAGTTTTAAACATAAAGGAAGGTTTGGAGAACATGAGGAAGAGTCTAGACTGTTGGCTCCGTAGGAAAATCGCTTGCTGAGGACAATACAGGATGTTCAGGAGAGGCCGACAACTACACCATCCAGAACCCACCACACTCTGACCAGCTGTTCCACAGCAGGTAAACATTACATACCTCTTTTCATGGGACCTGATGTTATCAGGGAAAAAATAACTGTCTTGAATTACTGAAAGGGAGAGGGGGCTGTTCGATTTTCTTTTTTAATTCTGCTAGCAAATGTAGTGATGTATTTGTATTTTGGTTGTTGTCCAAACAAATGTCTGTCTTAGCAAATCTGCTATCAGTAGGCAGAACTTAGTTTTACAAGGCTCTGGGAAATAAATGTGTAAAATGCTACAGGAAATTACAATCCTTTATGAACGTCATTACCCCAAAAAGTGCTAATAAAATGGTTTAAAAGGCATCCAAAATATTTTGTTGGGTTTTTTTCTCTACAAGCAATTCTTAAGAGTCACAAGCCTACACTTTGAAATTGGCCTATTAGGTCACTAGGAATAAGTCTTGAGCAAGCTCTAGTCTGCATAAATTGGCCACGTAACAAATTAAGACACACCTCCCTCACTTCTAGGATCAACAGTCTTAATATGGTGGCTCAACGCAACGAGCACAGAGCAACCTGCCTTTCTGACTAACTTTCAATCCATGCCTCTCTGTATATTCTTACGTGACTGGAGGGCCTGGAATGTGAAGCCTCACATGGTTCCATGCAAAAGAACATTTTGTGGGAAGAAACACAAAGAGATAAAATAGGCATTTAAATTCTAACAAAAGACAGACACATTTTTATTCTGATATATAAAATCAAAGGTGTTTGAGATTTTAAGTAAAATTTTAACTGAAATGCAAAACATACATAAAGTGTATAAATCACAAGTATATGGTAAGATAAGATGCTTACAAAGTAAAGACAATGAGGGACCCAGCACGGCTCAGTGAGGAACAGTACCAGCACCCCAGCAGCCTCTTGAGCCCCGCCAGTCTGACTTCTAGCACCACAGATTTGTTTTGAACTTTACAAATTATTTATAAATGCAATCACATAGTAGGTTTCATTTTATTTTAACCAGGGAATAAGTTCATTTTTAACAGGGAAGGCCTTTTATAACTTTTTTGAAGGGAAGGGGGAGGTGGAAGGCTCAGTTCACCATGTGACACGCAGGTGGCCTTTTTGCTGTTTAACCCTTTACAGTTCCCGCATGATTCTCAGGCCATTCCGAGGAGATACAAAGTTCAAGGAACTGGCGATACATACCCGGATCAGACAGGTCCGAGACCCCTGCTTACCTTCCGCAGGATCTCTCATGTTGGCAGAGGTGGAACCTGGCTCACTTGTCTTCACCTGTATGTCTTCAGTTTTGTTTGCTTTGCTTTTATTTTCTTGGGATTTTTTCTTCCCTGAAACACAATATTATTTATTTGTTTGTTTGCTTATGCATTCATTCACTCACTCACTCGCTATTATCCTGTATTCTTGAAGGAGACAATTACTAATGCAATCACAGCAAACGGTATATTTCTAGGCAATTATCACTTCAGATTCCTAAAGAAAGGAATGAATGATGAATATGAATTCTTTTAAGTCATGTCAGAGGGGAAGAAAAAGAAACCCATAAATACTGTACTTTTCAAAATCTTGGGCAATAGTTCCCTCTTAGCTATAATGTATTACATAGTAAATAATATATTCTAGAAAAGTTAACAATATTGATGTCAGAGGAAAATTAGATCATAGCACTGAGTTTCAACACCACACAAATAATAGTGACTGTCAGAAGTCTGGTTATTCATAAGAAGTATATTAGAGAAAAACAATAAGGTATAAGTTGGGGCCCTTTTCGTTAAGATAAGATTACCCATAACTGTCAAGGTGAAACAGCAGAAGCAGAGACTCTGCTGAACTGCAAGGGACAGACACGCACAGTGACTCCAACAGCCAATGCAGTCATGAATAATTCACAGCCAGCGGCGTGGCACTGGGAGGGTCCTGAGGGACTTGACTCCAGGTCCAGGATAATTCAATATTTCATTAACGATTCAGAGAATGGAATTCAGGAAACACTAACTGCATTCCAAGTGATACCACAGTTCAGAAGATAAGATTAAAATGCAACACATTTCTGACAAGCTGGAACAATGAACTCAAGTCAGCAGATATTCAATAAGGATAAGGGGAAACAACTGGAGGTTCAGACCCTCAGTCTCCTTGGGATTTAACCAGAATTTGTGACCCTCTTCTCCATTTTTTAGACTCTAAGTTTCTTCTCTTTGGTAGCTTTTGTTTTCAGAGTTCAGAATCAGAATATGCTCCTATTCATCTGCCCCCAAATTTCCTTCTCTTTCTGCAATGCTGTCCCCAGCCAGGTCTCAAACAGCTCCTAGAGCTGTCCTTGCTCTTTTGGAGCAACCCTCTTGCCATCTTTATCTCTGAATTAGTAAAATAACAAGTAGAAACCATTCATGGTTTCCGGAAAATGGAATTCTCTATAACAGAAAATCACTACAGAGAAGCATTAGACAACAAATGAAAATGCAGTCAGAGACACAAAATATTACTATTGAAAAGATCATAATGATTAGAAATAGAAATATCGATTACAATACAAAGCAAATACTAATCCTAAAAAACCCACCAGATTTTGATAAATGTTAAAGAGATGCGACAACAAAGTATGAAATACTTAATAATCAGTCACTTATTTTGCTAGTCTTAAAAAGCAAATTCTAAAATACCATTGTAAATCCCTAATTCTTCAGCCTATAAAAAAAAAACAGATGTTTTCTGCAACTATGAAAGTGAAGCTCAAATTCCTGGTAACACCTCTCTGTTCATTTCCAAAGGCAGCTAAAATGGAACTCAGGACACAAGCATGCACATCGTGGAACCACACTCTGGAGGGAACAGAAGCTGAGAGCCTGCGTGGAGACCGGAGATTCAGGTCCCCAGCTGGCAGGATTATAAACCAGTCACCTCTGCAAGGGCAAGGACACGGAAACACCGTTCACAGTGAGGGGGAATCTATTCTTTCAGTTCCTTCTTCCTGTGTCAACCTTCCAGCACTTAGCCTAAATCTGATGATGACAAAGGCTCCTGAGGAATCCAGTTGTGCTGAGGGAATCTGGAATCCACCCCCTTTCAACCAGTTTTGTTATTCTCACTGGGACACATGCCCGTCCCTGTGTGTGATGCCCAGGCTATATCGGATTACTGGCGGCACACAAGGCCAACATAAATGATCTGGCTACTAACATAACTGCTTTAGCGCTGCAGTTCACGTCCGACTAGATCCACGGCAAGGGCTCCCGGTGCCCTCAGATGCTGGAGTTGAAAGTTATATTCAGAAAAGTTTTTCCCTGGTCAGCACCACCTCATGTCCCTCAAACAAGCCGGGGAATATGACCCTTTCTCACTGAGCTCTTACTTTCTACTTTGTACAGGTAGGGGCCTTGGAAATAAACAAAAATAGAGGTACAGTCTAAACTTTGCCTTTTAAGCATAAACCTTACATACATTTAAAAAAGTCACTGTAAAATTTAATAGAAATATAGATGTCAATTTGTTGTAATACAATCCCTTGCAAAAGCATTTGAAAGATTTTCTGCAACGTCTCCAGTGCTACGCAAAGCTAGTTAGCAGGTCATACACAAAAAGTAAATCGGCCTATTTGTAAACAGGGCATTAAATAAGTGAAATTTCTAGATTTATATCACATTATAGATTTATATTATATTATATATATTATATACACTATATTATAGATTTATATATTATAATAAAGCAAAGCACAGCTTTAATAATACCATACATTAATATGTACTGGGAATGAAATCACATAGCTACCTAAAAGTAAAACTTATTTTAAGTTTTATTCCCTGCCTAAAGGAATATTAGCACACCTAGCTAACACTAATGTCAAATGTCTATTTTTGGATGCTCCCGACCCAATCAGTGAGAAGGGTCTCCCCCCCATCCCTCGGTGCCTTCTTTAAACCAATGACCAAGAAACCAGATCCCCTGGGAAGAGAAGCCAATTGTGGCGGGACCTCTGCCTCCTGTTCCGAGGGCTAACAAAAGTACCCCTGCCACAGGCTGCTACAGGCTACCCGGGTGTCCCAACCTGCAGCACGAATGACATCTGGGGACAGAAGGTTCCTGTTATGGGGTTTTTCAACGCTTCAGAGGATGTTCAGCAGCATCCCTGACCGCCACTCACTAGATGCCGGTAGCAGCCCCCTTCTGGTTGTGACAAGCAAAAGTCTCCAGACACGGCCAACCATCCCCTGGAGGAGGGAGTGTCTCCCCAGGTTAAGAACCACTGGGCTAAACCAATATTACATGGGTCACTACAGACATATGGGGCTCTGAAGTCTATGTATCTATTAAACATTGAAAAAGTATCTGAATAACACTAATAAACATCTAAAAACTAAGGAATGGAACAATTCAATTTACCTCCAAAGTACCTTTGGTGAACACTGATAGACTTAGTTTATGATGGAAATAAGTCTCATGAATCTAATTATCATTCATTCTTGGAACTGAGATCATCTGACACGTGAAACAATCTTCTCAACCTTAATCGGAACCATCTAACATTCAAGTTATTTCCCATTAGGCCCGTGGACTAGAGGTGAAGGGGCCACTGAAATCACCTGTCTGACCTGCTGTTCTGAGGGTGGACACAGCAGGGCCCCAGGGACTCAGTAGTCCACAACAGCCCAGACAGCAGGAACCGGGCGTCCTGACTCACACTCAGGCACGCTTGGTGTCATTCACAAGGCCAAAGATTGCAGTAACAGGTGGTAGAACCTGCTATATTTCCTTAAATCAGTAAATTTCTTTCCTGCTATTTGGTTTCTGTTCTATTTACAATCAAATTAAAAGAAAAAACAAAAACAAGCCCATAATCAAAAACAACCTACAATGACTCTTACGAGGGGGTGAGGGGACTCAGTCTCTCTCTGAGGCAGGAGGCGCCTCAAGCACTGGTCCGGCAGAGCCCACTGGGAGCCTGGTAAGCACACGTGTGCACTTACCATCAGGTTCGTGCAGGGTCCTACATAGAGGCTACTGCCAGCTGCAGGCTCCACTTGGTCTAAACAAGAAAGATACAGGAATGAAACACAAGGAAAGTGAAATGGAAACGGTGACAAAGAACATAATGAAGGACAGGACAAAACCGTGTGTACGTAAGGAAAAGAAATATACACAGAGTTATGAAGAAAACAGAAGGGAAACGGCGGTTACCTACTGCATCCGGGTTCTCACACACACTCAAGTTCGTCTTTGTGCTCTTGGGCAGTGACAGGACCCGCGCGGTATACTTACTCTCCAGCCCGTGCCAGGCCCATGTTGTAAAACTGATGCTCTCATCACTGCATACCGCTTCTGCTAGGAGACTGAAAGTCCCAATCCGTGCCTTTCACTTTATAGAGACACCTAAGGACTGGAGACATGAAGCCATCTGCCCAAGGTCACACAACTAAATTAGCTCTAGAGCTAGAATTTAAAAGCCAAGGAGGGAGCCAGCCCAGGGTCATAGTGGTTAAGTTAACACGCTCTGCTTCAGTGGCCCAGGGTTCACAGGTTCAGATCCCGGGCATGGACCTACACACTGCTCATCAAGCCAGGCTGTGGCAGCATCCCACATGCAAAATAGAGGGAGATGGCACAGATGTTTAGCACAGGGCCAATCTACCTCACCAGAAAAACCCCCAAAAAAGAAAACCCCACACACACACTCAGAGGAGGAGGATGCTAAAATTGCTCTTTCTACTATATGTATTTCTTAGGACCAACAATGGCACAATAAGCATATCTTATTCTTTACAAAACATTTTCTATCATTTTTTTCACTAGGTTTCAAGGGCAAATGAAAGAAAAGCGACTTCCACTGCATTTACAGAAAATGAGTAACAATCAAATTGGATGCAGACTTTTTTTCCATTTTAACTTCACCTTATGCCAGAAACAAGTATCAGCCAATACCACAGAACACCAATCTGAGCAAATGCGATTCATCATTAAACAATACAAATAAAGCTGGATTTCCTAGTGAAATAGCTTCCATATCCAGAAATCCAACAGCCATGACTACTTTTTAAAGACAACGCGTAGCATTGTCCTGCCAGTGCCTAGGATGCAAGCTGCAAAACCAAAACTGCCTAAAGCAACACATGAATAATCTAACCTAGGTCTGCACGGTGTTCCACTACTCTACTAAACTGGACGAACACTAGAAAATTCCAGAGAATGATGTTTCACTTCAAAATGTTCAGGCATCAGAGAGATCGCAAAATTCTAGAAGGCTTGCTCAACTTACATTAAAAATTCATCACAAGAGTTGAAGGCTCATGCATTTGGGGATTTAAATGAATTAAAGGTAGAACCATATGCAACTCTACGTGCACTGCCTCCTCACTGGGGAGCCACCCAACTCCCGAGGATAAAATTAGAAGTCGGTATCCACGCACAGAGGCAGGTCTACCCAATCTCTGTTGGGGAGCTCGCCATCTCACTCAGATACACAGCTGACTTCAAGGAGGCCCCATCTGTGAGAGTTCCACGATCGCACCATGAAAGGTCAGCGAGGACACAAGCTGCCCTGAACAGGATCCATACTCAACTCCCCAAAAGGTGGGTTGTGCCTGCTGCCTCCTGGTCCGCACCCTGCATTCAGCCCTTCATCACTCCACCTGAACTTTCACCCTCTCCACTCCACTGGAGCTCCACCTTCCACGGTCACCACTGATCTCATAATTACACAAGCCCAAATTTCTTCAGGCTTTATGTGCCCCAAGTTTCTCCTTTGTGTTTGACAGTTTGATGGGTCTTAAATTCTTAAAATTCCTCTCTCCAGCCTTATGACACTACCATCCAGAATCTCCTCCTTTCGTGACTATTCTCTTGCGAAATTTTCCTCTTCTTCCTGCCACTAAATGAGAGGGTCCTTCCAGGAAATCTGAAGATTGGAAGTATGCTTTCATTTGAGGTTAAAGAAAGTCTTCAACAAAGTATTCAGCTAAGCTGAGGGTACAGATCTCAGAGAACAGAACAGACAGGGAATAATGGAATTAATCCGCTGCCTTAAAAGGTAAGAGAGAAGAACCCTAAGATTTAGAGGAGCCTTAAAGATGGTCTTTGCTTCCCAAACTTCACAAACACACCTCTCTGAGCTTCATCTCATTATATATGAATTGCCTAAAAACTCACAGCAAGTTTACACAAAACTGGCGCTTTTATTCCCATCCAATTCACTACTCCAACCACCGTGTTCTAGCAGCCTTGTTAGGGAGCAACACTTTCTGGGTTCTAATTGCATCCTTAAAAAAGAGAATTAACAGAGCCATCTACATTTCAGGCGAGTTTGAGAAATTCATCATTAATATGTAAAGTCAGTATCCACGTTTTTGAATCTTTAAAAGAAAAGGGTGTGATTTTCAGGCCAGCAGGCCAGCGTGGCCCTGATATTAGCACTCAGGACGTCTGGTTAAGTCAGAGTTCCAAAAGCATGATGAAAAGCTCAACTGGCAAAAAAGCATAAAGCTCATGTGAAATGACTTATTAAGATTTTTACAAAAGCCCACAAGAGACCAGGTAGTAAAGAAGGGGAAATCTGGATAACGGCAAAGTTCTTAGCTTAAAGAATGGTGACAACGATGTTAGGCATGAGCTGGGAAAGGGTGGTCAGAGTTAGACCTCAGCAGTGTTTTACATCTGGTGGTGGTTTAACCTGCAGTTGGTGTGATGAGTAGAGAGGAGAAAAGCTGGAAACAGATATATAAAACTAAGTTTTTCACAAGGAATTAACAGTCTATTTCAATATCCTTAATCTGACTTGGGTACCCCGGAAGTCAGCAGAAGTCACTGACAGGACAATTGGGAACCTGGGGCAGCACAAGTGATGACAGAACAGCATCTCAGGAACTGCAACCAGAGGGGCTGGCCTTGCAGCTGAGTGGTTAAGTTTGCATGCTCCGCTTGGCGGCCCAGGGTTCGCAGGTTCAGATCCTGGGCGCACACCTATGCACCACTCATCAAGCCATGCTGAGGCGGCGTCCTACATAGAGGAACCAGAGTGACTTACCACTAGCATATACAACTATGCACTGGGCTTTGGGGAGAAAAAACAAGAGAAAGAGTGGCAACGGGTGTTAGCTCAGGGGCAACGTTTCACACACACACACACACAAGAGTGGTCCATGGCAAATCTCAGATTTGAAGCAGGTGGAAAAATCCCTTAAAAAAAGAGAAATCTCGACCAGAAAGGCTTCCATGAAGGTCAACAGCATGACCCAGGGGGATGCATTTATCAGATGATCAGAAGTGGTGAGATCAGCGGGAAAACAAGCCACTCGGGGCCTAGCCACACTGGTCCACAGTGTTTGAAAGAGAAGTCTGAAGCAGTAAGATGCTGCACCAGTTGGTTTTTATGAAAGTAATATGCTATACATTTCCAGATTTCTTTTACAGTTAACTTTGAAATGTACCTGACAGTAAAAAATTCTGTTAAGCTTCTTGGGCATAACTTCAAGTCTTTCTCTGTAAACTCACCAAGAGCTGGCCGTAATCCTGGAGGCAAATTATAAAAATAAAACCTCTCTGGTTTTAAGTTGCTTGTGGTATTAAAACAGGACTCTAGGCTTTGCTTCCAACAGAAACAATGGAAAAGTTCTGGATTTTTCAGTGCTGCAGAGCAGTGTAAATTCCTGGAATGCTTGCCTCCCGCCAGGGGTGCAGAGCCTCTGCCCCCCGGGGCTCTGGCCCCCACCTCTCCCAAGCTGTCAGGTTGATGGGAGAACAGCGAAGATCACATCCGCAGGGAGCTTTGACCTTCTGTAAAAAAGGCTTTTAGTGGCTCTGAGTGGATAACTCCAAGTACGAGAAAGGGCTCCCCAAATAAACTTGAATAAATTCAAATTAAGAAAGCATTAATTTCCTCATACTCTTTGGAACCTCAAAAAGTCTTGTGGCATGAACAAAATGATTTTAGAGACTAATTAAATACCTCTGAAACTTAAGCTGCCAGCCTGTTCTACTTTATAATTATTTTAATTTCTAGGGTTCTTCTCATGGATTTTCAGTAGATTTTATTTTAGAGGAAACAAATATATATATCTAAAGTCTGAAAATCTTACATGTAAAGAGTGAACTGGCAACCACCAAGTGAAGAACTGAACTCAAGCCCAGGTGTCAGTCCCCTGGGGCCAGGCCAACCAGGACTGGGGACTGTGCAGGCAGGCGGGGAGCTACAAGAACCTGGCAAGGTGCCAAACAGAGGGGGCCACACCCTCGAGCCTTGGTTATTCAGCTAAAACGAAAGGCATTTTTTTCTCACAAATTCCATGATAAATTTTACAATGTCATACCTTGATAAATTATCTACAAAATTTAGTTTAAAATATTTTCAGGAAGTAAAATCCAGATATAAATCTGAGTCAAGACAACTGCAATACTCAAAATTCATTCTCTACATTTCTTCAGAAAAATGTTCACAGGAACAAGGGTCAAGCCATATCACTAATTAATAAAATCAGGCTACAACGCCTCCATAGACATGACCAAGAAGACACACAGCGCGATGTGGCAGGTGGCTCCCCGTGATTACTGATGAGAGTATGAGACCTGTCTCCCCATCTGTTTGTATTTTCTAATCTTTCCAGACGAACATTTGGTTATATTATGCAGAAAATGAAGGAGTAATTTTTTAAAAAGAAGAAATACCTACAAAAGCAAAATTAATGAGACAAATGAAAATGTTTCCACTGGGTGAGATTAACATATGCAATTTTGTAACAGTACATTTGGAAAAGGCCTCAATTTTGTACTTTGCCTGCACAGCAAAGAGTGTTGCTGAAGCGTTTCTCTGTTTTCTGTCTCCTACCTTACACTCCTTATAAGTGCCCAGAAAAAAGCGCTATCTCCAGAAACACCAAATCCACAACACACACACAGTCATAAAAATTTAAAAGGGATTTCAAATATTTGTAACATACATTATTAAAAAGCCAAAACTGCTTAAGCATTCAAATTACCACTGTTAACCTTTGGGCGTAGATCCTTCAACTCTTTTTCCTATGCCTCACATTACTTTGAACAAAAAATTAATTGGTGTCCTCCATTTGAACAGCCACACACCTCCTATTCTTTGTCTTGTTTCACTGCACTTGGTTATTATACCTATCATTATTTAAATAAAAAATCTATCTTAAACCATCACATTGAGTGCCTCCCAGGTATAAGCTGAGGGAGTGTGATAATCATGCTTCTAAAATGCAAAAACTAGGCAATGGCATTTGAATATGCCACATCTCAGTAGAGGTTTAAGAAATTCATGCATAAAAACAAGAGAATTTACAAAGATACTAAACTACCTAGCATGAAATGGAACACACTGATTCCAGCCTAAGTTTTAAGACCTTTCATCACTGTTACTAAATGACCTCCTTCCCTTCTGTCCGAGACCTCAGCCGCCTTCCCGCCCCTTCCACGCCTGCAGGCGCGCCCCGCTCAGAGCCTATGAACAGATGCCCTGCTGCCCTCTCGGCAGAGAGCTCGGACCTCTCGAGGCTCACCCACGGACCTCTCGAGGCTCACCCACGCGCAGGGGCAGCGCCAAGGCCCCAGCTCCGACAAACTCAAAACTGCATCTTTCAGATGCAAGAAGCAGAGAAGGAACTAAAATGTATTTGTTCTCCTCATAAAGTTCTTACTTTTTAAATCACAAATTACATTTAAAATCAATTCCAGATTTTTTTCTTATAGATCTCTACCTAAAAACACAATCCCACTAGCCTACGTAACAACAAACTTCATTCTCAGATGGACGAGCCTGTATCAGACTACTGTTCAGATTTAGCCCAAGCTCATTACTCTTGCTCAATGATAAACGTTTTCCTCTACATACTTTGTAAAGTTTCTGGAATAATGGTGTAGTAGAAGGATTTTGATAATTTTTCTTGGGTGATTATTATCTACAAGGCACTTTGTTAAGAGCTATAGGGAATACACATATATTACTAAAAAGATGTCTGCCACGAAGGAATTGAAAATTCAAGTTGTATGTCTAACTTTGTGAAAAGCAAGCCCCTTTGCAGAAAGGCCCTACTAATGTCAACAAGAAGCAAATTTTGAGTGGGAAAAAATGTTCCAGAGAATCTGTATTTCATTAAAAATAAGAAGCGAAGGAGGGAGGGAGGGAGGAAGAAAGAAGAGGGAAGGACAAGACAGAGAGGTGGGGGGAGGGAGAAAGAGATGGGGAGATGGGCGGTGTGAACAGCCATCCAGCCAGGTAAAGCTAGGAGGCTCAGGGAGTCAGCTGACCAGGCAGCTACAAGCTGTGGCCCTCCTTAGGCGCACGGCCACCGCCCTCCAGCACCGAGACCACAGCCTTTTAGAAACACTAACCCTTACTTAGTGCAGGTCTGCAAGGATTATCCCACACTGTCCTGAGCTGATGCTGCTTCTCTCTTTTACCAATATAGGTAAAATAATGCCCCCAGGGAACAAACAACACTGCCAAAAGGCTCACAAAGGACTAGGATGTGAAACACAGTGCCTACCAGGCCAGTGCCCATGCTGGAGAAAGGGCCTCATTCTCCATCCAGCCACTCATTCCATCTGCTCCCAAAAGTTTCCTGTGTCCTCCAGGTCACACATCTTCCCTGCAAAGAGCTGACCCCAACTAAAGGGAGACACTGGACTGGGCTCTCCTCTGAATAAAAGAGGTCCTCAAAGGACAGAAGACACAACACTGATATTCACGAAACTGAAAGTACATTGCACAGCCTTGGGCCCTGACTTGATTAACGAAAAGTAATCGTGTTCAGGGCAGATGGGAACTAACTGTGATACACGCTGGTGATAACTACCTGATACTGCCATCGGGGGGAAAAAAACGAAATAATGTGCGGAAAGAACTTCACACAATAAATGGAATAAATTGTAAGGACTATCCACAGTAGATTCTACTAAACAAATATAGAAACCCCACACCTACAAGTCTAAATTGTCAGCATACGTTCCTTCTTATGAAGACAAGGACATTCTGCTTCCACTGACAACTCCGAATTCATCCATTTGCTGTGTTCATTTGTTCTATCCCAATTCACAAGATCCCACTCAGACATCATTAGGGAAATGTACAAGTCCAGTGAGGACAGAACTTTACCGAAAGAAGAGGGAACTCTGCCAAACACTCACTAACATCTCCACCAATATATATTAATGTTCTAAGAGCAGAAGCTGTGAGTATATTTCATTTCTTAAGTCTGTAACCTGCTGATTTTACTGTTTCCAACTAACTGTCTCTGCTTAATTTTTAAAATTAAACATACTAGGTTCACTCTAGTGGTTCCTAATCTTTTCAGGAAGAAACTTTAGACCCCTCTGAAAATCAGAGAACACTTTCTCTCTCCAGATAGTCACTAACAGACATAAACACAATATTTGGGGGCTCGGGGACCTCCTAAGTTATCACAAAGTCAAGCTGTGAGTTCATGCAAATGTACATTATCAACAGGAGTCCTCTGCATGATCCCTGAAAAAGAACCCCTACCCCTCAGACTGCTCAACAAAAATGCTGCACAAGCAGTTAAGTTTGCACGTTCTGCTTCCGCGGCCTGGGGTTCGCCGGTTCAGATCCCAAGTGCGGACATGGCACTACTTGGCAAGCCATGCTGTAGTAGGCGTCCCACATATAAAGTAGAGGAAGATGGGCACGGATGTTAGCTCAGGGCCAGTCTTCCTCAGCAAAAAGAGGAGGGTTGGCAGCAGATATTAGCTCAGGGCTAATCTTCCTCAAAAAAATAAAAAAGGAATAAAAATAAAAATGCTGCACAGATCATCAGAACGTTTGTTTCCCTAAAACGGATGTCATCAACTTAACTAGTAACTTCTCCTAAGAAAACAGCTCTTTCACACTTCTCTTTTTCCTGATTTCATATCAAGATGAAAGATGACAGATTTCCTAATCTGTCACATATAGCACTGAAATTGCTCCCACATAGTTACTTCGAAGGCTGTCTGATAATTTGGTATCTAAAAAAATGCATCCAAAATTCATCCAAAATGTCACCAGCATAGAATGTGGTTCTAACAGTACAGAAGAGTCACGAGTGGTTTAGACCACATCGAGAGAGGACAGAACAGAAGACAGCAGTCAACCCTCCATTTGGGCAGCAAGCAGAGAGCTGAAACATGTTTACTTCTGTCTAGGCCCATGCAACAAATCAAATGCCAAGAGTTGTCTAATCCACTAACCTTACCTAGGTGACAAGTGTCCTAGTTTGGGTAACGAGTGAAACAAGACAGCTTTTAAGAGAGACTGAGTCTCTAGCACCTGAGCAATTCTCTAGTGCCTGCAGATGCAAAGAAGCCCTTTACTCTTACCTCATTTGCAATCTACTTAATCCACTCCATGTCACCAAAGGAACATACATGGATTTTAAGAGGACATGCTGAAACTTTTATTTATTTTTAAATTCAGAAGTGCCATGATAAGCCCAAGGATGAGCAGAGTTCCCACATAGCGAATTTTTCTCGTGCCCAGCAATGATATGGAATGGACCAAGGCTGGTGTGCCATGCATGTTCCTATGAGGCTCTCAATGCTCAGAGCAACCCTACAAGGCAGGTCATATCCCCATTTTACAGACGGGCAAAGTGAAGATCAAAACATGCAGAGTAACCCATGCAAAGTCACACTGCTCTTAAGTGGTGGAGCTGGGATTTGAATCTGGCCGTGTAACTCCAAGGCTACGTTCTAACATGCCACAAGAAAGTGCACAGATTGTGCATCTCCCAGCACCCAGAGGTGTAGCTGGGGTCAGGAATTTTTCCCTTCTCTCCTCCACCAAACACAAACACACACACACACACACACACACACACACACATTTCCAGTTCATTTTAAACAAGTTATCCATTTGCAAAGTACTGATCTAGTGGTATTTAATACAGAAGCGATAGTGCAGCCTGAGCAGCACACTTCCACTCCACTAAAAAACTGCGGGGTCGTTTTTTTTCTTTTTAATGTGCTTCAGCATAGAAATTGAATTTGGGGGTGGGGGCTTACAACAACCATTCACTCTGGAAACAAAGTTTACCAATTCCATGTACTTTTTCTCTAGAGGACCCTGTCTCTTTAAAACTGAAGAGTCAGAAATAAACATCACAATATTCTTTATCACAATATTCTCTATACTCTATCACAACCATGAATTTAATTTACCTTGGCATACAGATAGTAGTTTACATTATTTTCTATCCTGAATTCCTGAAATTATCATTTTGATGGAATCAAAACCGCAAACAGATATTTACTAAGCTTAACATTTAAATTTGACCTTATCAAATATTCCTACGATCACACCTAGCAAGGAAAAGATACTTCCTGTGATAATACTCTTAGCACCTAATAAAACTCCTAAAAAGAAGCAAATTTGAAATCTTAAGCCCTTGTTCAAAATTCCAAACAAGAGCGAGACAACAGATAGTTATTCTTTTTTATTATTAGTTTTGGATGCCAGTGAGAGGGAAACTCTCAATTCCAGGTTAATCCTATGAGAACTACAATCCATAATGTGTAAACAGACAAGGAGCTTGCTCCACATGTAAAAGATCAAAACTGCAACTAACCAGCAGCGTGCTGCCTGCAGCACAAACCTGGGAGAGATGAAGGTGACAGGTCTTCACCAACGCCAACACGAGCCTGCTCACAGCGAAGGTGCCAAGGCTGTAGGTGGAGGGCAGTGAAGCCCCCATTCCTCACAGGGACCTCGACATTCTGCTCACAGCCAGCAGTCGCTTTACTCCACAGAGAAACAGGTTCTGATAATCTCACACGTGAAAAACAAAACTACAGCCAACAGAACCAGAAAGGCATATTCTACACCTCAAACTGGCAAGAGAATCAAACCTGAACCAAAGAAGCCAAACAGGAGAAACAACAACGAAAGGCACAGAAATTCCACTGGTGCCCATTCTAAACGGCAATGCAACTTCAAACACTGCACATAATTCGGTTTGGGGGTTCTAAACACGGGTGAACAAACCAGTTTGCCTTCATTTTTGTGGCATGTGGTGTCTCAGAAAACCTACAAAGGACCGCACCAAGGGGTAGGATAGTAAGCACAAGAAGAAAAGATTGTTTATCACTGTGGCTTCAACAGGAATAAACGGGGGGAGGGGTATTTTAACCTACGTAGTACTTACTGCTTTTCTTTTTAACCAAAGCAAAAATAATCCTCTGCAACTATACATAGCTGGTAACATACAGTTAATCCATTAAGGGTGAAACTAGGTTTTGATCATTGGGAAACAGATTAAACTAATAAGAACTTACATAAATGTGAAACTTGTGAAGGTATCAAATTAGCAAGGATTTTAGAACCTGGTATTTTTATACACCATACCCATACAATATCATTATTTTATAGTTAGAATAAATCTCTTGCCTCTGAAACTGTTCAAATATTCTTTGTATACTAAAGATAAATATATTAACTTTTATATAACACTTAAAATAACTATACAACATTTACCAGATTATTAAAACTTTCATCAAAAAATTTTTTTAAATTTCAAGGTCATGACCACAAAAATGGAAAGAGGAAACAGCTACAATAAATGCTTCAGAATGCTGAGAATTTTCTAGTCTCTTACCCATAATCCCTCAGGACTTTTTCTTCTTAATATATGCACCAATTTTTAACCTTTTAAACAAAGTTACCACCTCCTATTCTGTAGAGAAAAGGGTAGAACAGAAAGGAAAATGTCCGAGCAATCTGAAAAACGCAAGCACAGATGGCTAAGTGGGTTCTGTCCAGCCAACTACATCCGGGTCGGAGGCTCGGCGCTGGGCTGCTGATGGCTTACTGCATCTGGAAGGAAGAACTGGATAAAGTCCTCGCAGGACAAGCTTTAGGGAGGAAAGGCCAGATTACACTTTGTTACACATTCGAGAAGTTTTTAAGATTTTATAAACACACACATTCTAAAAACTCTCTTGTGAGACACACACAATTAAGAAATCAACCCCTGGCCCTCATTCGGAAAATCCAAGAGTGCTCTGGGACAGGTCAGGGCAGCTCCTTTCTTGTTCTTGTTTCCCTTCATGCTTTTCCCCAGAAATGAGTCAAGCCGCTAGAATAGGAACAGCTTTATCAGCAAACAAAACCTCTTAAGAAGGGACTGCTTCAAACAGTTCAAATGAGTTCCTCCTAAAGGAAAAAGTAAAAAATAAAAAGCTATGCTCCCCGAAAGAGACATCTGACAAAACAGAAAAACAAATTCCCCATCTTTTAGTGCTGTCACATCGTAAGGGCGACACAAACTAACAAGTACGAGGGAACTCCACTACAGCCACAAACAAGTCAGAACTGCACTAGATCGCATTTGCAGTGGATGTTAATTAAAACATGCTCATGATCCATAACAGTCATCTTACGAAAACTTGAAAAATTATGTTTTATTCAATCATTCTCAAAGTTTAGCGAGCCATTCTCAACAAAACATCACCAGGGCAGAGGAGGAAGCCACAGAGCACGGGCTTCTTGAAAGCATCAATAAGGCACAATGAGAGTCCTACGGTCCTGGCTCAAGCCCTCTGCCATCCGTATGGGAGGGGCGTTCGGCAAAGACAGCATCTCACCCTGTTCTTGTGGTTTCTAAACCGATTTCAAAAATAATATAAACCTTAAGAGAAATAACTTCACAAAAAGCCCAAACCGACAAATATGTCATTAAAAAAACACTTAACAGCTAGCAAGGGATAAAATGTAATCTGTCAGTGTTTTTGAAAACTGTTCACTTGAAGCGCTCAAAGGAATACAATAAATCTATTCAACCCATAAACCCCCAGAGCAAAAATAACTGAAGGCATTAGTTCTCACCAGAACTTAGCTTTCCAATACCGATGACTTCACTTAATCACACTGCCTTATTATTTAGGATTAAAGTAGGCAATTCTAAAGTAAGTGGTAAAAATTCATCTTGGCTAATTAGCAAAGCCTTATAAAACACTGCTACTTATTCAGTATAAGTGTCCTACTTGAAAACATTAGGAACAAACTGGATTTAGGCAAGGCGGAGCCAGTGACTGAGTAGCTGGGTGACTTGGGCAAACCACAGAAGCCCCCTGAGCATCAGTTTCCTCACGTGGAAAGGAGGAGAAGGACCCCTGCTTTGCAGGGGTCCTCGGAGGATGAGCAATGATGTATGTGGAGCACCAAGCACAGCACTAGGCACACACGACATGCGCTAAAGAAACGAGTAATTGCTCTCACTGTCACCATCAACAGAAAGCAGTGATTCGCAACAGAATGACGTAATATGCAGATAAATGTCAAATCATGAAATATGTCCATATCGAAGTACGTTGTAATGAATAAAGTCAGCCAGGAAGTCTTGTAATGTCTGACACTGGTTTAATCTGACCGGTAAAAAACAACACAACGGTTTTCAGTGTTTATCTTTTTCACTTTGAGAAACAGTAGTGTTTTCAAAAAACTCTTGCCTCTCCACATCATTCAGCTTCCCTAACTATGTCGACCAAATTATTAACATCAATGAAACCCACCTCAGCACTGTCCTTGGCAGCACGTAAAACACGAACGGCTAACGCCCACAGAGCGCCAGGCCGGTCTCTGGGCCACTGCAGCTCCCAGCGCTCCACAGCACCTCGGACCCACAGCACGGCCAGCACCTTGCCACCGCGCGCCGGCGTTCTTGGACTAGCTACCCAATTCCTGTTATTTAGAGGCAATTTCGAATAGAAAACTATACTCTCCTCCTCTCTGCAACTCTCACATGAACATTAAGTTCAAGTATTGTAACAGCCCATCCATAAACCAGAATACGACATTGCCTAGGAAAAGGAAACACTCATTGAGTTTTAAAAATAGTAATTAATCCATAATTTAGAACAAGAACTTAGTACTCATATTTAAGGAAAGCACAGCAAATTGTTTTTTTACTTTCAAATTACAACTGAATTTTTTAAATCAACTAAACTATTTTGAACTCACTACGATAAGGGTCTTATTTTTTTACCTTTCAGAAAACAATTATAATCAAGCCTTTTTTCTGTATTAGGCAAGTCTCACCTTCCAATTTACATAAGGACAAGAGAACCAGAATAACCTCTAAGCATAGACAGAGGACAGCACAGTCCCCAGTATACTCAATTACAATGTTTGAAGCGGTTTTTAATCACAGCATATATTAGGATTTTTGCAAATCATCCACTAAGATACAGGTGAAAAATCTGCAAAATGCTTTGAAAGATTTTAGTTCATCCACATACTTTCCCTATGAACAAGGGTATACATAAGCAAGAATCAAAGGCACAAAACAAAAATACTGCCTAACTTATTTACCTAAATTTGGAGCCACTCAGTAGCAGCAGAATCAGATATCAAAAAACTTCCCTGACTCCTGATGAAAAAATATTAAAACTGCACCGAGCTTTTAAAAACAGGCCACTGTAACAGCAACAGCGATCAAGCTGGCCGGCAATCAGCAGAGACAGGACACCCAAAGCTCAGCAAAGGCATCCCTCGGCTGGAAGGCCGCGAGAGCTGACAGGCCAACCGCTCAACGCAACAAGCCTGCGAGCCGTGGAGCACTCAGTGCTGGGCCACGATGCCACAGGAACATGGAAACCTTTCCACCTCTCACTGTCCCACACCCTGCTCCGGCACGTAAAACAAGAACGATGTGAGTGCCTGTAAGTAAGTGGGCACAGGAGCTGCCCACCAGGCACCCAGAAGGTGCAGGGCCCCTCGGCCATCATCCTCAGGCCCCTCAGCAGGCCTCTGCCATTCAGCCTTGGCTAAGGAGCCTGAAACAGAGCTGTCGGCTGCGAAGGAAGGTCAGGAGATCAAACTCCACTGCGGCCCACCTGTTTTCTGCCTTTATTAAATGTATTCTCTAATTTTAAATTTAAATAGAAGAAGCGTTGTCACTTCTACTGCTGTTGCCCACCACACGTACAAGTGGACAAACAGCAGCATATTACGTAAAACTAAAGGCACGAAAATGTAAAAGCTAGGTTCAAGTTCTGACTCTGACACTCACTGGCAGAGGAAGCTTGGACAAGTTATCCAACCTCACTAGGTGCCCACTTCCTCCTCTGGAGCTCGTACAAACCATGGAGACGGTGGGGACAGCACAGAAGCAGCCGCTAAGCAGGAATGCCTGTGCAAGCGCTCAGCCCCACTCGGCACTACGCGTCTGCCGCAGCACCGCACACCTCTGCCCAGGGGGCTCTGCATCTCCATCAGAGCCTCTTGCTACATCTGATTTCGACCTGTTGTCTCTCAGTTCCTGTGACCTCCCAAAGCCCTGTGAGGTTTTCTTTCCCCAACTCAGGTTTGCTCTTTCCTTCTTCCCCTCCCCAATTTCCTTCTCACGGATCCTCTCCACTGTGTGCCATTTTGCGACCACAGAGCAGCATCACCTCCTCTCTCAAAGGGCTCCCACCGACCCCTTCCCTATCCTGGACCCCGTATACACATCAACTGAAACACCCAGGAAGTCTAACCCGTGCTGAGCCGCAATAAAATGGACGAGAAGCTCCTCCCTGGATGTTCTAGTCATCTTTCTCATCTTCCCTACCCATCCAGCCGCTAAGTGCAGTGCCTGGTAGAAAGGGGGCCAGTGTGTCCACCTGCAGAATTGCGTTTCATCATTCAAAACACCCATGTGGGTTTCTAGGTGGCCCTTGCCATGCCCCTACCCCAGCAATAAACTTCCCTAATCACTAATAGAACACCCCATGCAGTCCCTCTTCCCGGAGCTCTTAGCCCCTAGAACTTGACCGGGCCCACCCCTGTGCCATTCATGTCACAGCCTCCTAAAGGCCACCCCCGGCTACCCATCTGAAGTCATGCCATACCTCTCCCCCGACTCCACACACACACTTCACTAACATCACAAGACTTGTCCTGTTCATCTGTTGGCCAGTTGTCCCCTCACTCTCCAGAATGTCCGTGGTCATTTTAGTTCTCTGCTCTAACTTCACACCTAGAATAGTGTCTGACACAGGCCCAGAAAATACTTGTTAAATAACAGCGCGAAGGAAGGTGGCGGGGACCTAAGGTTCCTCTGCATGCCCCCGCTGCTCCTCTCTACATTCTGAAATGCCCCCACCCCGCCCCCTTCCTAAATAAAGACCCCCAGCCAGCCCAGGCCAGAGTCCCTTCCCTTCTCTAAAGGTCAACAGTCCTCACTGTCTAAACCATTAGTTTAGCACTTTCTTTTTTTTTGAGAAAGATCAGCCCTGAGCTAACATCTGCTGCCAATCCTCCTCTTTTTGCTGAGGAAGACGGGCCCTGAGCTAAGAGCCGTGCCCATCTTCCCCTACTTTATATATGGGACGCCTACCACAGCATGGCTTGCCAAGCCGTGACATGTCCTCACCCGGGATCCGAACCGGCAAACCCCAGGCTGCCAAGAAGCGGAACATGAGAACGTTTAACCACTGCACCACCGAGCCAGCCCAATTTTTTTTTAAACTGCCTCCAAGTGAATGAATTTGCATGTGGCTCTCTTACCGCCCTAAATTGACTAGAAACTTCTACAGGCTTTGCCACCTTTGGAAAAGAAAGAATTTCAAATATGTGTAACTTCAAAAAACTTGAGTGTTCTTCACAGTACCAAGGTTTTTTATTTGAACGAAGTGGATTGTAGAGACAGATGAAATAGCCCCTTTCTAAGGTGATTACAATTTAACCAGTCTGTGGTGACTAAAAGTCATCTAGATAAAGACTATAAACTAGCTGATATTCTCAGGGACTACTTACAGTTTCTCTAAGGGATTATGCGAACCTATTCAGTGGCCCTCAGGAACTGTGCTCTTCATAGGTTAGTAGTGGTTTGTGAGAAACCTTGTCATCTTCACCATCCAGCCATCAGCTGTCAAACCACCTGCTGCGATAATTAACTCCTCTCTTTCTAATCTGCTGCGAACAGGAAAGCCAATAGGTCAGAACTGGGGTGAATCGGCAGAGTGAGGCTCTGCCATGGGAAGCAGCAGGGACAGACCCACTGCTCATTTTGAGGTGACACAGGGGCTCCATAAACACTGACTGATTAAATGACTCACAAATCAGTAGTTCCTTTGCAAGAAACACATAAGCAACTGTCTCCACATTCTGTCGCTCTGTCAGTGGCACTTACAGTGACTACGGACCCACATGCTGCACAGAGCTGTTCCTTTTTATCATCTCTCTGGCTCTTGACAGCGACCATGAGAGGTTAGGTAGCACAAAGACCACTCCACATCATGACACCAGTTTTAAAGCTATGGAAACTGTGCCCCAGAAAAGTGACAGGATTTGCCTAGTCACATACCTGGTGAAAACCCAGGGGTGCCGCGTTTTTCATTCCTTCCACTAAGCCCATTTCTATAAAGCCACCGTTGCTTCTTTGGGGTGAAAGGACTTCAGGTAAGGCTGTGGGAGCCAAGAGAGAGCAAGGCAACAACATGCTCTGCTATTCTTTATTTTAAAAGAGCATTTGCCAACACTCCTACTTTATCACTAATGAGCAAATTCAATCTCTGATTTCTCACAGTAAGAAACAAGGGACAGAAATCAAGAGGATGACTTTAAATACTTCTAAATTTGACCTTTCTATGTTACTTTACAGATTATAATCTTCCTATGGTTCAAATTAAAATAACCTGAAATACCGGACACTAAAGACGCCCCCTTCCTCTCCACATGAAAAGTTTAATCTGTCCCAGCCAAGAACCTTCTCATGTTCAATTTCATTACAGGGGCTGCTCACACAGGCAAGAATTTAGGCTGGATTACAAGGTTGAGAATCCAAAATTCTAGTTCAAGATGCCTAATATGTGTACATCTCTGGCCCACGGCAAAACTGGACACTTTCTGGTCAGAGACAATATGAACTGTGTTCGCACAGCTCAGTCTTCTTTTTCTTCATTACAGGTTTGTGTGTGTCCTTGCCAATCAGTGAATATTTATTGAGGGCCTATTCCATGCCAACCATCTAGGCGCTGACCAGCAACTTGGTGATTTAACGTGTGTCTCTTCCACTGGGCTACAGGCGCCACGAGAAGAGTTACAGCTTCTCTTCTGCTCGCCACTGTACTGTACAACCTAGCAGAGCACCTGGCACTCCACAGGGGCTCAACAAATGTTAGGTGAATGAAGGAAGGACAGACGGAGAGGGAGACAGAGAGGGAGAGAGAAGGGGCCACTTTGCATGTAACGGAATCAGGGCTTTTCACTGCCCAGAACATGCCTCATGATCCACCAGTGATCTGATGAATTCTGAAAGGCACCACATGCAATGCACAGCTGTAGGCACAGCAGCTGTCACGCAAGGGAGCCGAGGCCCAGAACTCAGAAGAATTCAGCCCTTTGTTTCTCTCTGCCTGCCTCATGACCGAGATGAACTCAGGACCACCGTCAATCTACCTGTCAGAACATGTCTTCCACAGCTGGCTCTCAGAAATACTACGTAACATTGCTACTGAATGAAATTCACATTGATTTACTCTCTGACACCACTGCCGAAAGGATATTTAAATGTCTGAGGTCACACATAAAACCTAAACAGAACCAAGTGAATATAAAAAGTTCTCCGTTTCAAGTCTTTGCAAGCTATAAATTAGCTTTCACAGAGTAATTTAAAGACAAAAAAGGCTGGACTCGTTATTTAAACTCTCCAAACTTTAAGTCATAAAGAGCAAACAGGGCTCTTTAACAATACGCTGTTCAAAACAGACTAAGTTCCAAGAGGGAGCTTCATGCAAGTATTTTCATTAAAACCTAAGATTCAGTGGGTTATATGCTGCCCAGAGTAGTTATAAAAACAATAATAGGTAATAAGAAATACGAACTACTTCACTCAGTATAAAAACCCAGCCATCTAGACAGGTATAAAAATGAAGATGTGTAAGCTCATGTATCACTAGCAAAACAAAAAGTTTATTTTCAGTTTCTTTCTCCATATCCAACTAAATGAATAGAAAGAAAATTAAGGGATAAATAAAAAAGCAAAGCAAAATGTAATGAAATGTTCTAAACACGCACACAAAGTATGCCAAAGAGAGAAAGGCCTGAAAGTGAAGCTGTTATTAAGCTATGAATATATCTAAATATATGAGCTAGTTATGCTTACTGGCAGAATAAAGATTTCCCTTTCCCCCTAAACTCCCTGCCACCTGCAAATCACAACTTACCTGGAAAGGCTGGTGACATCAATTATTAACAAAATGAACATTCAATAAAGGAACAAGTTGAATTATGTCAAGAGTTTACAAACAATTATGCACGAAGCCTAATATCAACAAAATCTCAATACTCAAACAGTGAAAAAAAAAGACCTGGGAATTTTCTAGACCCTGATCATCTGATATTCAGGATCAAAGCATTTCATGGCCCACAACAGCAACGAAATCATGTTCAATAAATAGAGAACATGTATTTGGTAAAATGCCCACAAACTGTCCCTTGGATGAGTTAGTTGTATTTGCATTTATGCTGTGAAATACACAAAATATGTAACGGAAAAATCAGAACAGACTTCTTGTGTACATTTTTAAATACTATTTTTACTTTTTCCAAAATCAAGTTTAAGTTATGATTTTATTTACAGTATGACTTCCACAACTCACTCTGCAATGTTCTGAGTAAAGGACAGACTCATTAGTTCAGATGACTACAAAAATTTACTCTGGTAGGCAAAAAACAAACAAAAAAAAGGTTTATATTACTGAGAAACTACTATACCGTGCCTTGGCATATACTCAAACCCGGCTTTATGAAAGAGTCACAACTCACGTTAAAATTCTTGATTAAAAATAAAAAATCCCAACAACGTGTCAAGACGCCAGCTGGAAATACGATATATCCAACCAAACTATTTTCCTACCCAGAAATGATCCCCACCCTTTCGTGAATGTGACTACGCTTTACCTTATGTTTAAAAACATCATAAAACTACTGGAGTTGAGTCAAAAGTAACAAAACAGCACACCCTTCAACTTCCATCTTGTGCTGTCCTAATTTCGGGAAGAGGCGTCGCGCTAAGACCTTCGCCCACCGCGCAGCGCTGGAGTGTTGCAACCGCGCGCAGCAGGCCCGGCCGCGCGTGGAGCGGGGCGGAGGCCGGGGTGGCCCGGAGCGGCCGCGCAGGGCCGGGCGCTCCCGGCGGGCGCGGGGGGCAGCGGCCGGGCCCGGGCGGGGCGGGGCGGGGCGGCGCGGAGCAGAGCTGCGCTGGCCCCGGAGGCGAGCTCCCCGCTGCAGCGCCTGGCCCTTCGCGCACAGTCGGGGCGGACGCGGCCGCCGAATCTGCGGACCTGGAAATGTCACTCCGGGAACACGTTTCATGACGCGTTCGCTGGCGAACGGCACAAAAAGCTAAGAATATACCGGGCGCGTACGGCTCTGGAGAGCCCGCCGCTGCTCCCACCCAGATCTGGCTGCTTCTGACGTCCGCGAGCGCAGTGACAACCAGCCCCCGGCCGGCCCGGCGCCCGGGCAGCTCGCCTCTCCGCGGCCCCAAGTTAGGAAAGCGCCCGAGCGCGGCGTCCGTCCGGCGGGGCCGTGATTCAGCAGCGGCCGGGGGGGCAGGGAGCGCGGGCTGGAGCGGGGCCGGCAGCCGCGGCCGGAAAAGGTCACGGAGAGCCGCGGGCGCCGCCCGAGCCCGGATCTGGCGCGGCCGGGCGGCGGCGGGGCGCCGGGCGCCTACCTTTCCTGCTTTTCGGGGAGCTCCGCTTGCTCCGGGCGCTGGCTCGCTCTTCCTCAATCGCAGCTGCTATCTCGGGGTTGTCTTCCCCATTGTACCAGACCAGGAGCTCCTCGCCCGGCGCGATTGGCTGCGGGGAGAGAAGAGACAGGCGCCGGGCCAATCAGAGCGGCGGTTGTTGGCGGGGGCGGGGCGGGGGCGGCGCGCCGCGGCCAGCCCGGCAGGAAGGGCTCCTCAAGCCTCGGCGCCGCCACGGGCTGGCGGCCGCGGGAGGGCCCCTCTGCTGGAGGGAGGACCGCACTGCTCGGCCCGCCGCCTCCACGGGGGCGCACGGCCGAAGGACGGATGGGACTAGGAGCGATCGCTTTAAACTCAGAACTGCCACATGGTGCTGAGTCTTACTGTTCAAAGCTCACGGCTACCCACGCAGAAGGAAAAATAAAACACGGAACTATTTTGCCCACGAAATCTAAGCTGATGAGAAATTTAAAGCATAATTAAAAAGAACCAGGTGGTCTGGAAAGAGAAGGGCTGAAAGCTAATCACCAGCCCAGGTTTCCGATTTCAAGAGCAAGTTAAGCAAGATGAGGCAGAAGGATACGGCACTGCACGTTTATAAATGCGCCGCTCACTGCATCACGGAAAAGCTGAAGGAGAGGCGGTGCGGGGGACACACGCGTCCGGGCGGTGTTAGCATCTACGCACCGCCACCAACCCGCTCGATCCGGGGAGCGTCTGCTGCCTTGCCCTCTATACCAGACATCGAGTTTACATGACAACTTTTACATTTTGAAGGAAATGCCTAAAAGTACCTCACATGAATTATACTCCTAAGACATTCATTCTTGGCCATGTGAGTAGTGAGGGCATATACATTACCATTACTGATTACACCTAGAACAAGATCCTGAAGAAAAAATACACCGAGAGCAAAGATTAGACTCCCGAATAGAATTTAAGGAACTAGCTTGTTGGTTTCTATCACAATGACACATCTATTCAAAAAGTACCAAAAGTATCAACACAAGTAAAATTCCACCTAAAACCCATTGAATAAAATAAGAATCCATGAGTCCATACTAATACAAATGAACGAAGGAACCAACAAGTAAATAAATAAGAAGGAAAGCTCTTGCTTAATGTAGATCCCAACTAATCAATGAAAAGGAAATAATGGGATTAGAAAATCACCCCGTAGCAATCATCACAGGAGTAACTGATTCAGGCAAGAATCATCTATGATGCTAAAACTCGTAGGTTGAAGTTCGAGGAGAAACAGAATATTTGCATGATCTCAAAATAATTCCCCATAAAACATTTACTAGTTACAAAGGGAAAAACAGAATCTTTATAATGAGACAAATTGACATCATGTGCCTCCTGATATAGTGCACAGAAGAGAACATAGCATCACTTCTGGAGATTTCTGCCCAAAACGCATGAATGAAATTTAATCGTGACAAAACATAAGAGAAGCCCAAGCTGTGAGACCTACAAAATAACTGACCAGTTCTCCCAAAACTGAAAGGTTGTAAAGGACAAAGACTGAGGTACTGTCCGAACTTTGGAGATGACAAGACATTACAACTAAAGGCACGTAAGTTTTCTTTTCCTATAACTACATGACTTCAACAAGTGACAAAATTTGAATAAGGTACATAGATCAGCTAATAAAATCCCGTGTCGGTGTCAGCGTCCTGACTTTGATCACTGCCCTACAGTTATGGAGAGGATGCCCTTGTTTGTAGGGGTGGGGAGAATTCTAAATAAGACGTCAGTTTAGAAACAACAGAGCTCCTCACTTCAACATACCTTCTAGTCTAGATAAAGCCTTTGAAAGTAAATATTATTTTGTTTCATTCTCTGCAGAACTCACTGTTTATATAGTCCAAATTTTAAAATACTCTAAATTCTTTAAAAGAACAAGCCACTTCTTCCTTTGCTCCCCCAAAGATGGCTAAGAACTTGCATTTTCTTATCTTTAAACTAACGTATTATTTTTTTCATTCCTGAATTATTTACACCTATATCAAAAAACAGCCTAATTTGTCAGATGTTAACGACCTTACAGATGCCTTTTGGCACTCTGATGAGCTAATCTGTTTCTGCTGAAGGAACAGTCTTTTTTATTTAAGTAAACTATTTCTACTTCCAAGCGTATAGTTTGCTTCTCTATTTTCTGTTATGAGTCACATTTATGAAATGATGGTATCATATAATATTTGAAATGATTAGGGTTCACAGAAATATGTAATGTTTTAAATAAAACCAAAATGAAAAAGAACACGTGAGGAAAACGTATGCCCAATTTATTCTTACCCCAACAGCATAGCCAGAACACTGGCTGGAAGACACTCGCTGGGCGTTTGCAAGGTGGCTCCCAGACTCAGAGCTGAAGTCCCCACGTTCATCCCACTGCGATCTTCTCCCAAGAACTCACTGCAATCTACTAGCAACTTAATTAAGCTAAATATCGGCACAAACTCTTCACTGAGAAGGGGACTCTTGTTGTTGCAAAACACACAATATAAAAACATAACAGAATCTGTTTTTGCCTCAAATCTAACATAAAATTTCTAACTGGCTAATGAGCTGATGAACAGCTAGATTAAGAGCAACCTGATTTGTGAGCTATTGAAAAACCTTCAAAATTGTCAGCAACTGAGATGATTATTGTATTATTGAGCTATATACTTCCCAACTTCATTTTAAAACAGCTACACAAATAACAGACCTTTATGAAGAGAAAAATAATATATTTTTTATAATCAGTGATTGTTTCTGTACTGTATTGGTTTTTCTTCTGCACTGCTTAGCACACAAGATTTTCTAAGTCAAATTTCAGGCGAAAAGAAAAATTATGTCCTTAAACACAGGAAATATAAACACACATTTAAAAAAATAGAGTCAAAAGTCCAAACAACCTCTTTTTTAACATATTGTATTTTGATGTTTAACAAAAAAAATAACAGCAAAAAGACTAAACTCTTCCCACTTTTCCTTTGGCTTCTGACAGGCTTATAGAACCAAGCATACTCTTTTCTCTAAATATCAGTAAATAGAAACTTGAAATTTTACCAGACCAATTAGGAAGAGGCAAAGTTCCAATAAATATTCCTGCCACTAGGTTAAAATTAGAGCAATACTCCAGAATCAGAGAACACGCACGTCCACGCTCACCCACCTACAACGCCTACAATCAATCAGTTTCCCAGCATGATCTAAACGTCACAGGTCACACAGCCTCAACTCTCAAATGGCTGGACTGAACTAAGACTGGAAGTCACACCCCTCCTACAGCCACTAGGGCCCACCGACCTGGGCCTTGCTGCTTCGCCAGCCTCATCTGCCATGCCACTCCTCGCTCCAGGCACACTGGCCTTTGTTCTATTCCTTAAAAAAAACAAAAATCAAGCTCATTCCTACTTCAAGGCCTTTGCTCCTGCTGGAGCCCCTCTCCTGGGCCACTCTTCCCACACACACAGATCTTCGCGCGGCTGGCTCCTTCCCGCAGCAGAGGGCTCCTGTGTCTTGTCTTGCCTGACCCGCCTGAGCTATGGCAGCACTCCTCCTACCTGGTCATTCTGTCACATTTTCTCGTCTTCAGAGCACTTATCACTATCTGAAATTATTTTATTTACTGATTCACTTGCTTATTATCTGCTTCCTCCCCCATGCATTGGAAGTTCCACGAGAGCAGAGATCTTGTCTGTTCTGTTCACTATTATAGAAGAATATCTGGCACACAGTAGCGACTCAATAAATATTCACTGAACCAATGAATAGATGAATGAATAGACAGCAGGCTAACAGCTAACTTTCAAGAATTTAAAATACTTTTTAAGCATGATACAAACAAAACCAATGTTGAGATTTCCGAATTATCCCAGTGATAGTTGGGAAGACGATACAGAGCCCAGAAGAACATCACATGTAATCTGTTCACAAAACCTAACCCATAGAAAGCTTAGTCTAAAGAATACAGTGAGATAATCACTAGGAAGGAATGTGAAGGTCTCCGCAGACTTGAGCAAACATTAAAGGTCAGGACTGGGGAAGGCCTGCAAGGATCACGAGCACGCTACTGCAGACAGACAGGTAAAAGCAACAGTAGTAGGATAGCTAGTTAATACTTTGAGGACTTCAGTTAGACTGAGAACTGTTCACAGAGCCTTATACATATTGGCTGGTTTAATCTCCCCAACGACTGTATGTTTTAATTTTACTATTACCTCCATCTTTACAGATGAGAAAACTAAGACAGAGAGAGTCTAAGTAACTTCTCATGGTCATACATCTAGAAGCCAAAATTTGCTTCCAAGGCAGTCTGCCCTACAGTTCGCACTCCTAAGCACGACACTATACCGCCTCATCAAAAGTTACAGCTGTCACTTATTCAGCTATTGTAATCACCTATACAATCAGTCATGATAACCCCATAACCCCGATCTGTATCTTACAAATATAGAAACCGAGGCACAGGAAGGTGACGTCCCTAAGGTTATACAGCTGGTAAAGCCACTATGCCTTGCCTTGGGTCCCACAGCAAGCGAGCATTTAGTCCAGCAGTCTGACTTCAGAGTTCACTCTCCCCAACATTATTCTCTCCTGCTTCTCACTGTTTCTCAGATTTGCTATCAGAGATGAACACGTCTTAGCCTGAAGTCTGAGGAAGGAATTGCAAAGCGTCCTAATATCTCCCTGGGCTTGCTCTCCCTTGGGACCTCATTTATACTCCTTGATTGTCTCATATTCGTCCCCTCACTGGTATTTCATCTCCACCAGGATTCTGCCTCGCTGATTCAACCAGACGTAAATCTCACTTTAAATAAATTTGAGAAAGAGAATGAATTCTTCAATCGAATTTTGAATCCAATTTCAAACTCCAGTGTAACAAAATTGTACAGTAATATCTACTAGAAAATCATGCTATTACAATCCAGCAGAAAGAAAATGAGACAGAAAGTTGTAGAAGTTTTAAATGAGAAGTACCACAAAAAATATTTCCTATAGGGACTGGAAACAAGGACGTGGGTATATATGAGGTAAAGGGCAGCCCGACTGGCTAAAGATGAGAGGAAAAATAAGCAAAGGAATATTAAACAGCTATATGTTGCCTAAAGTTCCAGAAGGCCTAGTGCTACCACACAGGCAAAACTCAGCAGGCTGCAAAGCTGAGCATCTTAAATGCTTGCTCATAAAGAGTTTTCAACTCCATGAAGATAATATTTTTCACGGACTGTCCCCAATCTATGACATTTTTCATGAAGTAAGTGAGCAAAGAGAAATTTGCCTTACAGCAATTTTAGTAAATATATCTATTCCAAAAAGCAACAATCATCTATCTTTAGAGCTCAGGACTCCGCCTTGGAGAACATCTCTATGCATGATCAGTGTAGATCTGCCTCAGAGAGAACAAGAAAACGAGGGAGACGGACACAGGCTTGCTTCTTGCAGAAATGCAGCAACACTCAATGCTTCCTAACTTCCCTGAGGGTACTCAGTGACCTCTGACATCACCACAAACTCTAAAAAATGACTTTCCTCTCCTTTTCATCTCAACGATTAATGTCTCCAAATAAAAATTTGGCAGAAGAAAGAAACATGTTCTGTTTAATTTCCATTCTGAATGAGATTTAGGGAAAAGGAAAGCTAATCCAGAGCTGCATTTCACTGAAGACTAAGAACGTGTTTTCAGTTAACACAGAACCCCCATAGCTAGCGAGAGTTCCTTACAGTTGGATGAATCTGCCAGTCAGACAGTCCCTAATGCATCTGTATCTCAGGAGGGAAGTGGCTGCCACACGCTTAACTCCCCAGTATCTATAAAGATGCGGTATGTAATTACCTAACACGATCTTCACGCTTTAGTGCCCTTACGCACACGAAGCAGTGGCAATCGGATATTTAAAACACAGACCTTTCAATGTACTGATGAACTACTTTCAAATATAATCCTTTCAGGTCTGCAAAGTCATTACTGTCAGTCTCGACTAAGGACAGCATTTGCGAAAATGCATGCAGAGTAACAGCAGAAATTGTAACACTCTTACCTTTAAAGTTTTATAGTAAATGGCCCTGTTGATTTCCAGAGGAAATAAATTTTGCTCCTCTCCTGAGCAAGCCCAATTCACATATCGCAGCCAGTTCCCCTTCTCTGGATCGGTGGCGTCAATGCACATCCATCCCAAATTTGGGTAATATACCTTGGGAGGGGGAAAAAAACACCTTTGTTAAAATAGGAGAATCTTAAACACGTTCCCATTTTCAACTTGTAAAACAATTCTTTTTCATTATATGCAAGTATTCTATACAGCATTTCACAGAAACAAAATAAGCAACAGAGAAAAGAAAAATAAAAGATGAAAACTGAGATCCAAAACTGTAATCCTCAGTTATTTTTCTATTTGGGCTTGTCTGAGCAATTCTTTTCTGCTTAACTTAAAGAGTTATAGCAAATATGCTTAAGATCTCCAAATGCTTAGCAAATATGTACACAAGGACAAGTGACAACTCTATTCCCTAAAGTCTAACTTAGAGAGGAAGAGTGAGCTTGCAGCAGTACTTTCCACAGCACCCACTCCCCTGAGCTTTCTGGGTGGTTCTGCAAGTGGAGTGTGGGGTCCAGTCCTGCCGGGTGCACAGCTCAGCCAGTGCCTTTACTGCAGGGCTGACAGGACATTCCAGAAGTGAACACGCAGTGTGACCTCCACATGGCTGACAGGTATGATGCTTTGCAAACTCAGCTGACCCTGAAAACATTCTCTACCCAGAGCATCTGTCAGGACTAAGGTGCAATGGAACAGACTCTGGGAAATATCAGTGTCCTTCCAAAAAAAGACCAAAATCCCACCCCTCTTTCAGGAGTTAGATCACATCTGCTCTTGCGGGAACTTTCCCCAATCACCCATCTTAGTCGGTTCCTCCTCCCAGACGCTTCCAGCACTCCTTCATTGTAAAGAAAACCTATTAAGCAACTATTTTTAACTTTATCTTTGTATACACATACATTATATATGTTTTACTTCCCCAAAACTAGACTATAAAACACTTGATTAGGCACTGAAATAGAACTGCAGAATCAACTTATGACAGACCTGTCAAAAACGAAGCAAAAGAAAGGAGTCTTTGACTTTCTCTTTAGGAAGAAAGGGAAGAACCCAATGCTTCCCTTTCTTCCCTGCACACACAGCCGAGACTCCCAGCACTCGCTTCTTCCTTTCTCTGCTTCCCACATCAAGCGCTCAGCTTCCCTGCAGCTTCCTCTGGAACAGAGCTCCCCAGTCTCCACTCTCCGCTCTCCTGGGCATACCTCCTTCTCCAGGCCTGCGGGTGCCAGTGGGCAGCAGCCCCCTTTCTGGGCACTAAGCACACTTTCTTCCTGTTGGGAGGCATGATGCTGCCTGCTTTCATGTTATCTCATCTAACCCTGTGCAGCAGGTTCGTTACTATCTGGCTTTTTTTTTAACATGTGGAAATTGAAGATCAAAAGTTAAACAGCTTTCCTCAAATCGCGCACTTAATTAGGAGTAAAGACGGGCTTAGACCTGGATCTGCCTGAGCTCTACTATCCCCGCCTTCCTAACGCATCCTAGTGAGGACCGCCAGTCCTTCTCTCCCCATGAGCACTCCAGCCATCCCCCCACCTGACTGTTCTTCGTAGCACTTATGCTCTTTTAAAGCACGAGATCACCAGCTTGCTTACTTATTTTGTTTAATGACCACCTCTCCACATCAGAGTGTTAGCTCCATGAGAAGTCATTCGGGCCTTTTCATTCACTACAGTACCCCCGATACCTTGATCAGAGCCTGGCAGAGAGCAGGCTCTCAATAAATCACCATGGAATGAATGAAAGGATATCATTATACACGAATGTATAACTGCTGCTATGTGACAGTACCATGCCAGAAGGCGCTTTGCAGTCACTTTATTTAATCACCCTAAGCGCCAAGAAGAATATTTTCATTAGCTTGTGAGTATGCTGAGTGAATTTACTCAAAAATCGGTTGTTTACTAAAATACCTAATCTGTACCATTCTAAAGAGAGGTCATCCATGTTGGATTATACTCCTTTTCAAACTCCTTGTCACACTCACTCTCAGCTCATACATACAGACACACTTTAACCAGCATACACCCTTGCAGGAATTCATTCTCATGAGAGAATTGGACGATAGTACCAAGATGTATGTACAAAGCTGTTCATGGCAGTGTGGTTTACCACAGACTGTTTCCAATTCATTGCTGAATGGAAAACACTACGGATCAGCTCACTATGAGAATCCCTGCATAGAGCGGAATACTAAGCAGACATTAAACAGTACTGTTGCGTAAACATTTGAATTACATTGAAACTTTTATTTCCTGTCAGACATTTCTGTGTTCCTTAAGAATTTTTCCAATAAACATACAGTATTTCTATAATTAGAAGAAAACAAATACAATCAGAAGTTGCAGAAATATATTTATCAGTATCAAACATAGTCGTAATACACTGATGATTGACTAGAGCCATTTACCAAAAGTGTGGCTGAGATGATACCATTTTTGTTTTAAACATAATTAAACATAGTAATATATAAAGAGAAAAGTAATCTGAAACTAAATACATGAAAATGTTAATAATGGTTTTCTCTGAGAAGTGGGTTATCGCAATTTCTATTTTCTTTTTTCTGCTTATCTGAATTTTCTACCCTTTCTCCAGTGATTTAGTATAAAAAGGAAGTGGGTGGAGAGAGCAAGTCGTCTTTTGAATGAAACCCCAGTTTGCAGGAAGGCAGCCGAGGTCTGCTGAAGGCTGCGTTGCATGACTCCCCTATCCTCTTCCCACCACCAGCAGCGTGCGCACACATTTTTTTTAAAGTATGTAGTTTTCTCATTTTTATTGAGAGTCTAACCTCATAACTAGGAACTGGGATGAAAATGTGTTTTTATACAATGCCTACCTTAATTGGTGAAACCTTGGTTTCCAATCAGAATTAAATTTGGTGACTAATACACAGAACTTAATGTTCAAAATGTGACCGAATTTTGCTTAATGTAACTATAAATTACTAGACTGGAAAAGTGCCATAACACCATTAAGCCAGGGTGGTGGAAAGACAGTGGAGAGCCAACTAGACAGAACCCCTGCCTTCCAAAGGCGATGCAGAGGCAGATAAAACCCTCCCACCTCGGCTCCAACTCGGCCAGTGATACGTAACAAATCTATTTCCACATCGTCATCGTGACCAAGAAATACTAGCTGACTCGATCCCAAGGAGAAATATTTCCACATAACCAAAAATTTGTTCTGATCCAAGCTATAAACAGTCCCTTTTAACAAAGCAAGGGTACCTGACTATGCACTATTATAAACAATTTTTACACGTGAACTTTCTAGTGGGAATTCCCCATTTGGAGACAGGGGACTGAAGGAAGAGAAGCACCTCTACGCCAAGCACTGGGCTGGATGCTTCGCGCGCTATTTCACTCAAGCTTCACAAGAACCCTGTGAAACACTATTAATCCCCCTTTATGAATGACGACACTAGGGGAGGCTGGTAATTTACCAGAATACTGAAGTCACTAAAAGTCAGAGCCGGGATTCAAACCTGGTCCCGCGTTTACTCCTCCACTTCTATTTTTCCTCTTTCCAAAGCCCTCCTCCCATCCTCAGCCTCGCCTAGTCATCTAGCCTGACCTCCTTTCTGCCCCCCACTAAACAGAGACTGGGCGTTAACTCGCTGTCAAACAAAGTAATTTTCATACCACCCGATTTCCATTCCATTTAATCCAGTCATTTTCAAATAGTCATAAAATAATCCACATTCAAATTTTAGCACACACTCCAATTTAAAAAACACTCAAAATTAAATCCTCATGACATATAGAGAAAGGTCTGCAAAAAGCAAACCTAACTGTTAGACACAGTTACCTCAGGGGTTGGGGTTGAGGGTTTTACCTTATTCCCTCCTTATCGTTTCCTCGTTAAACTGTACATGTATTCATCCAGATCTGTAAATTTGCAAAGATTCTCAGTCAATTGATGCAAACGTCCCATCATGCGAGTCCTCGACTGTCCGCCTATGAGGTCCTTACCCGCTCTCCACTCGCAGTAACCACGCGCTTCGGCAGAATCACTCCCCGGAATGAAGACACCTGCGCGCCCGAGCTAAGTCTGATTCGTCCAACCTGGCCCGCACAGGGAGAGGCTACGGTAAGAAAGCCACGCCGGCGGTGGGTCTCTGGACTCCCCCCAACAGCATGCAACCTAGAGCTCGAACACACTAATGACGGAGACGGAACCTCTCCTGGAGGGCCGAGCTCCACACCAGGGTCTCCAGTTTGCCATAGTGCCTGAGGCTCCTTTTGTCCTTATTTCTCTGGGGATCTAGCCTGTCGTATTTTCCAACACTATGATCTATACACTGTTTCTCACGTTCCCTGTCTGTTCGTGGAAGACAGAAAATATCTAATTCTATTTCCATTTGTTTAGACTGACAAAGGAGTGCAGGGGACAAACAAGGTTAACGTCCCCACGAGCTCAACTTGCACGGCATCTCCCCGCAGAGTGCATCCATAAGTGAACAATAACTCAGACAGCTTTCAGAAGCCAATGCCAGGACTTCCCCCTAAACAGTATTCTAGTTTTTTGGTTCAAAATATAGGCCATACTCGCTAACATTAGAAGAGAAAGAAACTCTAAGCAAAAGTGAAGATTGGTACTCTTTTACAAAGTACCCCCCCCAAAAATGTTTTTATCCTCTATACGATCATTCAAGTGCTTTTCTTTTTTTTTTCTGCTTTATCTCCCCAAACCCCCCAGTACACAGTTGTATATCTTAGTTGCAGGTCCCTCCAGTTGTGGGATGTGGGACGCTGCCTCAACGTGGCCCGACAAGCGGCGCCACGTCTGTGCCCAGGATGCGAACCCTGGGCCACAGCAGCAGAGCGCGCGAACTTAACCACTCGGCCACGGAGCCGGCCCCTCAAGTGCTTTTCTTTGATGTTTAGGCTCAGCTAATATTTACTGAGCCAGAGTAATCTATATCAAGCAATTTCATAGACATCATCTCATTTGTAGTCGAACAAATCTGTGAGGAGCTTGTTATCATTTAAAAGTGAAGACAAAGAAAAAAAGGATAACCTTGTTGTGGTATAAGAGCATTTCAACGAAAACATTTAATACACATTCTATCTTTCCAAGTCATAAAGAATTTTATTAACACTGCTACCTAGAAAATACTATACCTTCCTGGTGTGTTCACATCCCCGTTTTGAATGACAGAATCAGATCCCTGGAGGGCTTCTTAAGGACCAGAAAACGGCCACCCCACCATACCCACACACAGAAATCTATCTCCACTCCTCAGATTGTTTTAGAAAACCAGGGGCTTCTTTTTAAGAGCCATTCAAATGCATCACTGTATCTGAAACATTCTGAAAATTCTAGAATAAGGGGAAAAAAGACCATCTAACAGGTGGTGGCACATTCTACTACAATAAGCCAATTTGTAGCGATTCTAAAACATAAATTTAAAAACTAAACTGCTGGGCCTCACAAGCCTGCAAAGCCCAGTCTCACAGCCATCATTACCAAAGCCCTGCACTGATCCTTAACTCCCTCCCTTTGTGGGGTGTTTTTTTTTTTTTTTTTGGGTGAGGAAGAGTGGCCCTGAGCTAACATCTGTGCCAATCTTCCCCTATTTTGTATGTGAGATGCTGCTACAGCATAGCTTAATGAGTAATGTGAGGTCCATGCCTGGGACCCAAACCCGTGAACCCTGGGCCACTGAAGCAGAGTATGCGAACTTAACTACTATGCCATTGGGTTGGCCCCTTGACCCCCTTTTTTGAAATTACTTCAAGTTTCACACCTACAACTACACGAATGTTTCTGGAAACTCTCCCAACAATGGATGCTCAATAAATGTTGACAGGTTTGCATTAGGCCCCCAATCAAAAGCCAGTGATGAACAAAATAACTTCTCTTAAATCAGAAATTCTAACTCTGGACCATGGATGTTTAGGAATTCCATATAACTCTAGAAATCATATGCAAAGTTTTGTGTATATATGTGCATTTGTATTTCTAGGGAGATTTTCAAAAGTTCCCACAACACAGAAAAAAGTAAGAATCCCGGCTCTGTGAGTGGTAAGAGCACTGAACAGGTAACCAAGAGCCTAGGGCTCGGGACCTGAGTCCAGGACCACCAGCTGTAAGACACCAAGCAAGCCACTTCACACTCAGATTTCTCATCTGTGCAAAGACTGAGGGCACTTCTAGTATTCCTTCATTCCACAAACAAAAATCCCCACAGAGTATGGCGTAGTCTATACACTACTACAAATGCTATATGCCAAGCTTGGTGCTCCAGGACTTAGGGTGGTGCCCAACACATGGTAAAAGCTTAACAAATAGGGGTTAAGTGACTGAATAAATAAACTCGCAAAGAGAATTTGTTTTTGCTCCAGACCAAGCTGCCTATTTGAGTCCAAGTGAACTTATTCAGGAAGATCGCTTAATTCTTAGGACTTCTACATCCTCGACTGTCCCCAGGTTCCTGAGAGAAGAAGAGCAGGACTGGCCTCGCCTTTCTATGACAAGCAGCTCTACAGCCAGCCCCCTTTTAACTTCCAAGTTCAAAACCTTTGCACTGCTGTTAACCACACAGCTTCGCAGCAAACCTAAGACAGCAGACGTCACCACACTCTCTCCTACTGCCTCCCCTCTCCACACACTGGGACCAGGGCTCAGCCAACTTATTCTGTAAAGGCCAGACAACAAACATTTTCAGTTTTGCTGGCCATACGGTCTCTGTTGCAACTCTGCTCAACTCTGCCACTGCAGGGCAGCGGCCACAGACAATATGGAAGTGAATGAGCATTGCTGTGTTACAATAAAACTTTGCTCATGCACTGAAATGTGAATTCCACATAATTTTCATGTGTCACAAAACATTACAAGTTTTGCTTAAACCACTTAAAAATGTAAAACCGCTCTTAGCTGCAGGGCTTTGAAAGGCAGGCGGCAAGCTGGATGTGCCCTGTGATGTGGGTCTTTCCCTCCGGCACCACCTTGAGGTCTGGGTTAGCAGTTGGGAAAGAGCAGTAAGAGCTGAGAAGTAGTTCCTGGAAAATGATTCTGTAGACTCAGCTGGTTGACTTCTCTACTCACTCTTTTCCTCTTGCCTCCATTTTTAACTTAGAAGTAATTTGAAATGAGAAGAATTGAGATAGCAAGGACTATGAAACTCACTTGTCAATATGTAATCATAACAGTGCTGACTGATAAAAAGCTTGTTTTCACTTCTTAAAAAATTATGTTACAGAGACGGTGTCAAGATGGCAGCGTAGGCACTCTGAACTCACCTCCTCCCATGGACACGACAAATTTACAACTACTCTGGGAACAATTATCCCTGAGAGGGAACTGAAAACTGGATAAAAAGAACCCCCACAATAAGGGACGGTGATGACTGAGGTGGAAGAGGCAGAAATTCCTTTCTGGAGAGAAAAAAGCCGTCTCCAAGCTGTGGTGCCTCCCAGGCGGCCGGGAGCAACCCTAAGGTACGCAGCCTTGCCTGGAGGAGGGGGGGAGCATTATCAGGTAAGCAGCTCTTGGACTCAGGACAAGAGAGACAAGGGTCATATTATCTGGCTTTGCTGGCTACTAACCACAATGGGGAATACCCCCAGAAAAGCTATGAGACATAAGGGAAAAAAACGCCTCCTCTTAAAGGGCCCAATGCACAAATTCACCCATTTTGGAAAGCAACCTAAAATCAGCAGAAAGAAAGGTGCACAGTCCTTTGGTGACAAGAGACTCACTTGATAGGCTCTGTGCACATCTCGGTGAGAGGCAAGACCTCTCCAGGAACTGAGAATTGGCAGCAGCCATCACTGTGGCCTAGTACAGGTGTGCTGACACAGACGCAGGCAGACACCATGGGAGTTCTTCCCCTGGCCTGTTAGCGGAAGGGTATGCCCCACCCATTAAAGCACCAATTTAATCCAGCTCAGGAAGGGCAGACAGACCAACCTAGGGACTGGCCCCCCAACAGCAAGCCCTCAGGCAACTTGTGGGCCCACATAGGTGGGGTGCAGGGAAACTGCAGCCAGGTGAGTGGGTCAGCCTCTGTGGAGCAGGAAGTACATGACGGGCGGGCCTGCTTTGTTGGAATGTGCAGGGCCTCTACAGTGGGCTGACTGGGTCCACTTCAGGGGGTCGGGGCATGCACATAGAGCAGGAAAGTGTTGACAGGGTGTGTGGCCCTGTGGTCAGGAGGGGCTTGTCAGCTGCAGCAGACTTGTGCTTCTCAAACAGCCACACAGGGGATCGGACCCAGACTTCCAATGCCTGAAACAATTGGGTGCGCCCATGTCTGGGCCTGGCCTCACTCAGCTGCAATCCTGAGAGAGCTGACAACACTCTTGCAGGCCAGAAGCCTATAGTAATTATAAGGCCGTGAGCCAAGCAACCAGCCATGCTGGGGGCCCGCTCACTTACCAGAAAAACTGCAAAAGGAATGTGTTATTAGGCCTTGCAGCCAACTGTGCTGGGACTCCCCACACCCAACAAAGTGACTGAAGGGTCCACAGCAGCCACACACAGCTGAGCATTACAACCAGCCGGCCAGGGAGACAGCCTGGCTTCCCCAATCACCTGCAACAAGAGAAGGACACACGTAGCCCACACAGGGGACACTCCTGGAACATTTGGAACTGATGAGAAGTGGGAAGCACACTTCTTGGCCTCATAAGGCATCTCTTACATAAGGTCACCTCTCCAAAATCAGGAGACAAAGCTGACCTACCTAATACATAGATATAAGCACAGAGAAAAAAGCAAAATGAAGAAACAAAGGAATATGTTCCAAGTAAGGGAATAGGACAAGACCCCAGGAAAAGAACTAAACGAAACAGAGATAAACAATCTACCTGACAAAGAGTACGAACTAAGACTCATAAGGATGCTCACTGATCTTTGGAGAAGAATGGACGAACTCAGTGAGAACTTCAGCAAAGAATTGGAAAATATAAAAAAGAACCAATCAGAAATAAAGAATACTGGAAATGAAAAATTCACTGGAGGGACTCAAAAGCAGAATAGATGATAGAGAAGAATGGATCAGTGAGCAGGAGGAAAGTCTAGAGGAACTCACCCAAGCTGAACAGATAAAAGAAAAGGAGGATAATCTAAGGTACCTCTGGGACAACATCAAGCACATTAACATCCATAATATAGGTGTCAGAGAAGGAGAAGAGAGAGACAAAGGGGCAGAGAATCTATTCGAAGAAATTATCACTGAAAACTTTCCTAACCTAAGGAAAGAAACAGACATCCAGGTATAGGAAGCACAGAGAGCACCAAACAAGATAAACCCACAGAGGCCCACATCAAGACACATTATAATTAAAATACCAAGAATTAAAGATAAAGACAGAATCCTAAAAGCTGCAAGAGAAAGGCAACAAGTTACATACAAAGGAAACCCCATAAGGCTATCAGCTGACTTCTCAGCAGAAAGCTGACAGGCTAGATGGGAGTGGCATGATATATTTAAAGCATTGAAAGGAAAAAACCTACAGCCAAGAATACTCAACCCAGCAAGGTTATCATTCCAGAATGGAAGGAGAGATAAAGAGTTTCCCAGATGAGCAAAAACTAAAGGAGTTTATCACCAAGAAACCAGTTTCACAAGAAATGCTAAAGGACTTATTTAAGTGGGGAAGAGAAGACCAAAAACAGGAATAAGAAAATTATCAAAAAACGAAAGCAATCAATCACTGGTAAAGGCAAAGATACAGTAAAGGTAGCAAACGAACCACCTATGAAGCTAATATGAAGGTGAAATGACAAAAGTACTAAAATTATCTATTTCCATGATAACAGAGAAACAGACACACACACAAAGAGGTTAGATACAATATCAAAAACATAAAATGTGGGAGGAGGGAAGTAAGAGTAGAGCTTTTAGCAAGAGGTCAAACTAAAGAAACCATCAACTACAGACTGCTATTTACGTAAGTTATTATATATAAATCTTATGGTAATCACAAACCAGAAACCTGTTAAAAAATACACAGAAAAATTAAGAGGAAGGAATCCAAACATAATACTAAAGAAAGCCATAAAACCACAGGGAAAAGAGCAAGAAAAGAAGAAAGGAACAGAGAGGACCTACTAAAACACCCAGAAAAAAAGTAACAAAATGGCAGTAAGTACATTTTTATCAATAGCTACTTTAAATGTCAATGGACTAAATCTTCCAATCAAAAGCCATAGGGTGGCTCACTGGATAAAAAAACAAGACCCATATCTATGCTGCATACAAGGGACACATTTCAGACCTAAAGACACTCACAAACTGAAAGTGAGAGATGGAAGAAGATACTCCATGCAAACGACAATGAAAAGAAAGCTGGGGTAGCAATCCTTATATCAGGCAAAACAAACTTTAAAACAAAAACTGTAACAAGAGACAAAGAAAGGCACTACATAATGATAAAAGGAACAATCCAACAAGAGGAGATAACACTTGTAAATATCTATGCACCCAACACAGACACACCCAAGTACACAAAGCAATTATTAACAGATATAAAAGGAGAAATAGACAGTAACACAATAATAGTAGGGGACTTTAACACTCTACTTACACCAATGGATAGATCATCCAAACAGAATTAAGGAAACATTGGCCATAAATGACACATTAGACCAGATGGACTTAGTAGGTATATACAGAACATTCCATCCAAAAACCACAGAATACACATTCTTTTCAAATGCACATGGAACATTCTCCAGGATAGATCACTTATTAGGCCACAAAACAAGTCTCAATAAATGTAAGAAGATCAAAATAATATCAAGCATCTTTTCTGACCACAATGGTATGAAACTAGAAATCACCTACAGGAAGAATATTGGAAAAGTCACAAATATGTGGAGATTAAGCAAAATGCTACTAAACAACAATGGGGTCAATGAAGAAATGAAAAGAGAAATCAAAAAATACCTGGAGACAAATGAAAATGAAAATACGACATGCCAAAATTTATGGGATACAGCAAAAGCAGTTCTAAGAGGGAAATTTATAGCAATACAGGCCTACCTCAACAAACAAGAAAAATCTCAAATAAACAAGCTAACAGTGCACCTAAAGGAAGTGGAAAAAGAAGAACAAACAAAGTTCAAAATCAGTAGAAGGAAATCAGAGCAGAAATATATGAAATAGAGACTAAAAAAACTATAGAAAAAAATCAATGAAACCAAGAGCTGGTTCTTTGAAAAGAAAAACAAAATTGACAAGCCCTTAGCTAGACTTACCAAGTAAAAAGAGAGAATGTTCAAATAAAATCAGAAATGAAGAGGAGAAATTACAGACACCTCAGAAATACAAAAGATTCTAAGAGAACAGAATACTACAAAAAGCTATGCACCAAGAAACTGGATAATCTAGAAGGAACGGATGAATTCTGAGACTCATACAACCTTGCAGAACTGAATCAAGAAGAAATAGAGAATTTGAATAAACCAATCACCAGTAATAAGATGAAAACAGTAATCAAAAACTTCCCAAAAAATAAAAGTCCATGACCAGACAGCTTCCTTGATGAATTCTAGCAAACATTCAAAGAAGACTTAATACCTATCCTTCTTAAACTCTTCCAAAAAATTGAAGAGGAGGGGAAGCTTCCTAACTCATTCTACAAAGCCAAAATTACCCTGATAGCAAAACCAGACAAGGGCCACAGAAAAAAAGAAAATTACAGGCCAATATCACTGAAAAACATTGATGGAAAAATCCTCAACAAAATACTGGCAAATCGAATACAACACATTAAAAAGATCACACACCATGATGAAGTGGGATTTATTCCAGGGATACAGGGATGGTTCAACATCAATCAATGTGATACACCACATTAACAAAATGAAGAATAAAAATCACATGATCATCTCAATAGATGCAGAGGAAGCACATGATAAGATACAGCACCCTTTATGATAAAAATTCTGAATAAAATGGGTGTAGAAGGAAAGTACCTCAACATAATAAAGACCATATATGACAAACCCACAGCTAATATCATTCTCAACAGAGAAAAACTGAAAGTTGTCCCTCTAAGAACAGGAACCAGACAAGGATGCCCACTGTCACCACTCTTATTTAACATAGTATTAGAAGTCCTAACCAGAGCAATCAGACAAGAAAAAGAAATAAAAAGGACCCAAATTGGAAAGGAAGAAGTTAAACTGTCACTATTTGCAGATGACATAATTTTATATGACAAAATTTTATAATTTTATATAACCTTTGAGAAATAAGTATAAATAATAAATGAATACAGTAAAGTTGCAGGATACAAAATCAACATACAAAAATCAGTTGCATTTCTACACACTAACAACAAAGTAGCAGAAACAGAAATTAAGAATACAATCCCATTTACAAATGCCACAAAAAAAGTAAAATACCTAGGAAAAAATTTACCCAAAGAGGTGAAAGATCTGTACACTGAAAACTATAAACATTGTTGAAAGAAACTGAAGAAGACACAAAGAAATGGAAACATATTCCATGCTCTTGGATTGGAAGAATTAACATAGTTAAAATGTCCATACTTCCTAAAGCAATCTAAGGATTCAATGCAATCTCTATCAAAGTTCCAACAACAGTTTTCACAGAAATAGAACAAAGAATCCTAAAATTCATATGGAACAACAAAAGACCCCGAATAGCCAAAGGAATCCCAGGAAAAAAGAACAAAGCTGAGGTATCACACTCCCCAATTTCAAAATATACTACAAAGCTCTAGTAACCAAAACAGCATGGTACTGGCACAAAAACAGACACACAGATCAATGGAACAGAATCAAGATCCCAGAAACAAACCCACACATCTATGGACAGCTCATTTTCAACCAAGGAGCCAAGAACATACAACAGAGAAAGGAAAGTCTCTTCAATAAATGGTGTCGGGAAAACTGGACAGCCACATGCAAAAGAATGAAAGTAGACCATTATCTTACACCATACACAAAAACTAACTCAAAATGGATTTAAGACCTGAAACCATGAAACTTCTACAAGAAAATATAGGCAGTACGCTCTTTGACATCAATTCTAGCAGCATATTTTCAAGTACCATGTCTGACAGGGCAAGGGAAACAATAGAAAAAATAAATAAATGGGACTACATCAAACCGAAAAACTTCTGCACAGCAAAGGAAACCATCAACAAAACAAAAAGACAACCTAACAACTGGGAGAAGATATCTGCAAACCACATATCTGATAAGGGTTTAATATCCAAAATACATGAAGAACTCATACATTTCAACAACAAAAAAACCAACAACCCAATTAAAAAATGGGCAAAAGATCTGAACAGACATTTCTCCAAAGAAGATATACAGATGGCCAACAGGCACATGAAAAGATGCTCAACATCACTAATCATTAGGGAAATTCAAATCAAAATTACAATGCGATATCATACCTCACGCCCTTCAGAATGGCTATAATTAACAAGACAGGAAACAAAAAGTGTTGGAAAGGATGTGGAAAGAAGGGAACCCTCATACACTGCTGGTGGGAGTGCAAACTGGTGCAGCCACTATGGAAAACAGTATGGAGATTTCTCAAAAAATTAAGAAGAGAACTACCATATGATCCAGCTATTCCACTGCATAGTATTTATCCAAAGAACATGAACACATGAATGCATAAAGATATATGTGCCCCTGTGTTCACTGCAGCATTATTCAAAATAGCCAAGACTTGGAAGCAACGTAGGTGGCCACCAAGGGACAAATGGATAAAGAAGATGTGGTGTACATATACACTGGAATACTATTCAGCCATAAAAAAATGATGAAATCTGGCCATTTATGACAACATGGATGGACCTTGAGGGTATTATGCTAAGCGAAATAAGTCAGAGGGAGAAAGCCAAATACTGTATGATCTCACTCATAAAGAGAAGATAAACAGAAGATAAAAACAACAACAAATGAACACACAGAGACAGAGACTGGACCGGGGGCTACCAGAAGGGACGGGGAGAGGGAGGAGAGCGAAAGGGTGACTGGACACATGTGTACGGTGATGGATTGTAATTATAGTCTTCGGGTGGTGAACATGATGCAATCTAGACAGAAATCGAAATATAATGATATACACCTGAAATTTATAGAATGTTATAAACCAGTGTTACTGCAATAAAAATAATTAAATTAAAAAATTACATTAAAGTCTTCCCATTCTACAGAAATAATTTTTCTATCGATTTTAGTTGAAATGCAATTTTACTTCTTCCCTCCTATCCTCTTGACTCAAAATTCATTGCCTGAATGAATAACATGCAAATAGAAGCAGTAAACTACAGTTTTCATCTATAAGAATGAGGAGGAAAAAATCTTAAAAGATTAACAATATTAGGTTTTAAAAAGATAGGAAGAGGGGCCTGCCCAGTGGCCTAGTGGCTAAGTTTGCACATTCCACTGTGGTGGCCAGGGGTTTGCAAGATCAGATCCCAGGCACAGACCTAGCACCACTCGTCAAGCCACGCTGTGACAGTATCCTACTCAAACAGAGGAAGACTGGCACAGATGTTAGCTCAGGGCCAATCTTCCTCACAAAAAAAATTAAAAAATAAATAAAAAGATGGGAAGAAATATGTACTCTTCATGGCTATGTAAATTAGGATAATCCTTCTGGAGGTCTATCAGGCAAAATTTCCCAAAGGTTAAAATGTATATAACTTTTGGGGCCGGCCCGGTGGCGCAGCGGTTAAGTTCCCACGTTCCGCTTCTCGGCGGCCCAGGGTTCGCTGGTTCGGATCCCGGGTGCGGACATGGCACTGCTTGGCAGCCATGCTGTGGTAGGCGTCCCACGTATAAACTAGAGGAAGATGGGCACGGATGTTGGCTCAGAGCCAGGCTTCCTCAGCAAAAGGAGGAGGACTGGCAGTAGTTAGCTGAGGGCTAATCCTCCTCCAAAAAAAAAAAAAACAACAACAACAACAACAACAAAAAATGTATATAACTTTGACTTTACAATTATACTTGCAGGAATTTATCTTCAGAAGATAACCAGACAGGTCAGCAAATATAGATATAAAGAGAGTTTCATACTTCAAAGTATTGTCAATATCATGAAAAGATCAAAACTATTTAAATAGCCAACTGGTTAAATAGTGGAAGAAAACAATGAGATTCTAGGAAGCCATAAGAAATAAAGATGTAGGTAAGTATATGACACAGATATATCCACCACATGTTGAAAGAAAAAAGCACGTTACAAACCTGCATGCACGTTTGATCTCAACTGCAGAAAATGTCTATATATGGTGTTTGTATATGTACCAGAGTGTGTGAAAGACGGAAGAAAAACGAGAGGTAGAGTTAACAGAATGTTCACCAAGATATTCACAGATGACTTTTACTTTGTTTATAGTTTTCTGTATTGTTTACATTAATTTGCAATGAGCACGTATTACTTTTATAACTTAAAAAGGACTTCTTAGAATGTACACCACCAAGAGTGACCCATAATGTAGACTACGGACTTTAAGTGATGATGATGCGTCAATGCAGGTTCGCCGATTTTAACAAATGGCCCACTCTGGTGCGCGATGTTAACAGTGGGAAAAGCTGTGTGTTTACAGGGGTTGGGGGTTTATAAGAACTCTGTACTTTCTATTCAATTTGCTGTGAACCTAAAACTGCTCTAAAAAATACACTCTATTTTTTTAAAAGACTTATTAAAATATCTTGTATGCAAACAATTTAAAAGTTCTGTTCATCAGAAGCAATCTGAGCCTTAGAAGTGAATGCGAAAGGCTTTCATCAGCAGTGGTTTTAGAACACTGCAGACTGCTCAGTGTGTGGCGGGGCAGTCGAGGGAAGCAGTACACGAAGTCCAGCGTTTCGGGTGGCTAGCAGTTTCCACCAGAAACTGATCAAAGAGCGCTCTCCTCTTCTGAGAGCCTGACTGGCTTGTGCATTCACTCTGCGGATACTCTAATTTTTCTCTCCTGTTATTTCTGATCGAACAGAATGTTTTCAGTGAAAGCTTAGAGGACTTAAGACTGCATTAGATAATCAAGGGCTCAAAAAAAGCAATTTAACACTTTGTCCTGGATTAACTTTAAAATGGGAGTTCTAGCTGGGGCAAAACTCCGGGCTGCTAAAAGATAAGCTGGTCTTAAGGGGCTTTAATGGAAGAGCAAATGCCACGATGAGATCTTAATGATAAGCAGTTTCTATTACATTAATAAGAGGCATTCTGATGCAAGTCTGAGGATATGACCAAGGTTGGAATAAATTAATGGGGGAATATTACATTTTACCTGAATTTTTATTTTCTTCTTTATAAGAAATAAGTGCATTATAATTTAGTCTTCCTATACTTTGCCAAATGCACACTTCTACATATAAAAGTCATATATAACTTTGTTTTAACATAGCAAAAGGCTTAAAAGCTTCTGTGCAGAATATATACTTCACAGTCGGAATTATCTAAATGACATCCACATTTTTTTGTTTTAATTGCAAGAAGGAAAAGCCAGCCAGCCTTGACAAGAACTAAATCATTAAACCTGACTAACAAGAACTGGCCATGTCATAAGGATTCAGGGCCTGTGGTAGTACATAAGTAGAAGTATCTTAAGTTAACAAAGGGATGTCAACAAATTCACAATACAAATCGAATCCCCAATGTGGTCATGGCTCCAAATTACAATTTTCACCAAGCTACTATGTATGAATTTCAATACAAATGGAGCTTAACTTACCAAAAGGGACTAGTAATAATTTATACGACATGCCTAATGACATCAAATTGTTATGCTGGGTAAAAGACAAACCATAAAGTTAGATTTAATACTAGTGGCATTTCTTCGAGCTTAGCGTTACACACACAGAACTGGAGTAAGCATTTCCTGGTTCCCTGCCATCATCCTAAGATTAGTGCTAACCCGGTAAAACGTATTTGTTACCCTCCCTTGGGAAACTTCTAAAACTAAAAATGCAGTTTATTTTGGAGCACAGTTTTGTGGTCAAGACATTTTTAATCATTCAGGCATTATCTTGAGTAATTAACATCATTTTTTGGCTGGGCAGTTTTTCTACAAATAGTGTTCTTTTACCTCAAAAGTGGTGAAATAATAAACAAATTATTCTCAGGGTAAAGCCTTGTCTCCCAAGGCACCTTGGGTTATCTGTCATTAGATTTATTATAAGGGATTCGCAACAAATAAACTCAAAATTACTGCAAGAAACTCAGAATTTTCAAATTAACAAACACTGCTTGTAGCATTGAGAAAAACTGCAACATCCCTCAAACGTGCAAATGCCACAGCCTTTCTGACGGGAAAAATCCAGACATTTCCTAGGCACATTTGATTTTTAAGCTTTTCTATGTTTACGTGTGAATCAGATCTGATTCAATTTAAGACCATCTGATAAAAATGCTTTTCCTTACCACCAAAAAACTTCACTTGCTTTAAAAAGGATTGTCACACCACTGACTTCCTATAATAATGTGAGGAGCTTCCCAAGGCACCTGATCTAAATTCGACACAAACCCTGAATTTGCATGCAACTCTCCCGGAAACAATAACAGGTGTTATCTTCACAGCTATCTTACTGAGACATTTTTTATTCTGCAGTTTTTAAGCTGAGGGCTTCAGGGCCCAGAGGGTAAGTGCCCTGCCCAGAGTCACAAAGCTCAAGGTAGCACTGGACCCAGGCAACCCAAAGAACTATTTTTCATCGCTGCACCGTCAGGCAGGAGACGGGGGTTCTAGCGCTGCATCGACACCACTCTCAACATGAGGGCCCCCTGGGCAGGAGCAGTTCACCTCTGTCTTGACCACTGCACCTCTGTGAGCAGGGTGTTAATGCTCTGCTCGGTCTTCCAGGATTGTTGTGAGAACATGAAATGAACAGAATGAAAGCCTTTCAGAAAGTTCAAAGTGCTATACAAATGCGCCATGTGCTAAACATATTCAACTCTGAATACTCCAGGAACAGAGAGATTACTCTCGAAACTATAGAGAAGAATCTAACAGTCTTTTATTTGCAGCCACCTTGAAGTGTCTTTTATGGTGTCTATCTGGAAGCCTGTAAAGTAACAGACCAAAGTCTTGGCTGCAAAGCCAAACACCCTGAACGAGGCAATATAAAAAGTGGACTTGCCGGTTATTGTTGACAGCCAAGCAGTTTCAAAATACAGATGCAAACAGCAGTCTGTAGCCAAGGAAATACATTTTCCCTTCAATGAAAATAATCTTGATTTTAAAGAACACATTAAGATGATCATTTTAATTTCAAAATATCAAATCCTGAGAGAATAGAATGATTTCTTAAAAAATGTACAGAACTCTGATAAACAAAGAACCAGAATTCTTTCTTACCTCCCACATGTATACATTATTCTTAACCTGAGATCTCTTTTTCTTATCACCAACAAATGGCCCAAACTTTTTGCCTTTTAAAATTGGTTTAGTGGCCCAGACACCTAGAAAATAAAACCAATATTTTTGTTTTGTGGTTATTTTAAAAATTGAAGCATTAAAATCAATTCAGTTTCACAAAAGTTAAAAGGCTAGACAGCCTAAAAGCAAGAAAATGTTAAATCTACTGAGATCGTGACATCAAATTAAATCAAATCTTCAACAGAGATTTTTATTTTTCTTCTTTACATTGCTCTGCATTTTCCAAATAGCCTGCACAGAATCTATATTGTTTTATAAATAGGAAAGAATTTTGTATACTTGTTTTTAATTTCTACATGTGAAATTACCCAGACAGTACAATCACAAACACACAGAGAACAGCACAATCACAACAACTAAAGAGAAAAAATATCATAATGTAGTGAACCTATAAACAATTTTTAAACTCCTCTTTCTACTTTTCTACAGATTCCAAATGGTTTGCAATGAACATGAGTTGCTTTCATAAAGGATTACAAATACAGTTTGATGAATATAGATTTTTGAAGTTTGTTTGCTCAAGGTGGAAAACCCTCTCCTCTCTAGCTAAATTTCCTGAAAACTTAGCTCCTGGAACAACGTACTTTTCAGAGTTTCAAACAGCCAAGATTCATACTGCTCTGTGGCATTCTCAAGGGTATTTCCATGTTCCCTGCCCTGACCATAAGGCACACAGACAAGATGAAGAAGCAGTGGGCAAAACGGCAGGAGGCCGCCCCGGAGTCAAGGGAACCAGCACCCAGCAGTGACTCTCACTGACAACAGCACTCTGGACAGGCTCCCTCACCCGCTGGCCTCAGTTTCCTCGTGTACAGGAGGAGGGTGGGGCTGAGACAGTCCTGTCCAGCTAAGATACACGAATTCTACTTTTCTGTAAGTCTGCTCTGAATCCCATTTCATAACACAGCTAATAATCAAATAGGGAAAGTACAAAATCAATCACTTTCATGCGACCAATACAATATAAATGCTCAACTAACATCATAACTTTTCAATGACATTTAGGAAAAGCATTTATCAGCTACTTATTCACATACATATATACATAAAACTGGAATATGAGAAATACATCTTAAAAAAAAGAAAACAGGATACAAACATGATACATTCCAAGACTGTATTTTAACTAAACTTTCATAATTTACTTCCTTAGGCTTCTGTCTAAAGATTAGGACACAAAAATAAGTCCAAAAACACAAAAGTTTGGCTTGTACTCAATGAGAAATCCCAGCCAGAAGCATTCAGGCACACTCAGGTTGTCACTCATTCAAGTACCTACTGAGGTCCATGAAGCATCAGGTACTAGAGACATAAAGATAAGTGCAGGTACTCACAATCAATGAAAGGGACAGACGTGAAAACAAGTACAAAATAATGAAATAAACATCATAGTAAAATCATGCTCAAGTCACAGTGAAATCAGAGGAGGGAGTGAGACACTCTGTGGGAAGAAGAGGCTGAGGGAGACACAGAGGAAGGGGGACACTCAGGCTGGGTCACAAAAGATGGGGGGAGGGGGTATTTGTGTGTGTTTCCAGTTTAATTTTTTTTTTCTTTTTTTTTTGAGGAAGATTAGCCCTGAGCTAATATCTGCTGCCAATCCTCCTCTTTTTGCTGAGGAGGACTGGCCCTGAGCTAACATCCATGCCCATCTTCCTCTACTTTATATGTGGGACGCCTACCCCAGCATGGCTTGCCAAGTGGTGCCATGTCCGTACCTGGGATCCGAACTGGCAAACCCCAGGCCGCTGGAGAAGAATGTGCAAATGTAACTGCTGCGCCACCGAGCTGACCTCTCTAGTTTAAATTTTGTAATCTACGTTCACTTTGGAAAATGTATAAACACTACATAATCTTCCAAGTCAAAATGTAAATCTGTTGCTTTTATGGTGAGCTCCCAACCTTAACTGTGGCAAAGGGAGCCTCGCCACAGCCTGCACCCCCTTCCCCGTCTCCTCTGCGACCCTTATACTCACCGATCCGAGCCTTGTCAACAGCAGATGGGAAAAGCCTCACTTCCTCTGGAAGGCCTCGAAGTACATGGTCAGGTACCTCGGCGAGGGTCTCAGCAGCTGCTACAGGCTCAGGAGCGTTCTGCAAGTCAAGAAGCAGAAGGATCACAGCAAAAGGAAGAAAGCCCAGTTAGTGTTTTGGTGTTTTTCTGGTCCAATAAGCAAATATGCAAAAATGTAACTGAAACTCGAAACTGGCAAGCCAGACCAAGGCGATGATGGCAAGCATTTCAGGAGTTGCTCTGACACTTGTCTGTGAATCTCCAAAGGAAACCATGCAACCTTCAAACATGTCTGTGTTCATCTATTTTGTCCCAGCCACCTGCAGCCATTTTCAAAATATGTAAATCTCTGGCACCATACTGCTTTAAACTCCTGCAGAATCTGGCAGCAAAGCACAGCTTAAGCTTACTTTTTAAGTCAAAAGCTACCATTTCGAACATTTAAAAACAAAAAATCAACGCTCTCTATTTAAATAAAGACTTCCAGCCGGCACACACGATAATGACCGAGCTGGGCTATCAGACCCACCGAGCCAAGTTTTCACCCCCCAGCAACCACACCCCTTCACAGGGGCTTGCACATTCCGACCGAGAACACGACAGCTTACTCGGGGCCCTCAACAGAAGTACGGCCTTCCAGGAAACAGGAATTTACCACTGGATACCAAGTCACTAAAGAGCAGAGTCACCACAGTATCACAAACTCTCTAACAAACAGAGAATTTTATATAATTACTGACCAAAGTTTATGCTAAAATTCATCATAATGTTAAGAAATAAGATTACTATTCAATATGCATGTAAGGGAATAGAAAGGGGAGATTTGAGCCAACTGGTAGAACAAGACTTAGTTTAAAAATAACTTTCAAAGCAAAGGAAACCCAAGTGTCTATTAACTGGTACCACATATGCCCTAAAGAACTGCTGTGCATTTCATGACACCGCAAAGAATGATGGGTTTTGTAGTCTGAGTGTTTTTTATTTCACCACAAAACGAAACATTTCTCAAGGATTTTCAAAGAAACTAATATAGGCAAAAAGCAAACTCCAAACTAAAAAGATCAATTTTCCCAAAACAATGAAGCTCTTGTAGTCTTTTAAGAATGTTTTATGCCAAGAAAATAATTTGTGCCAATAAAACAACTGCCAAATTTGCGTAATCCCAGCATTTCAATCTTTTTACAATATCAATAGGCCGCTTTGAGAGAAATAAATCTCACAGCCACGAACAAGATATTATGAAGCCGGCCTGCCTGGAGCCAGAATGGGCAAAAGTGAGCATCTACTCGGGTTCATTCTTGGGCAGGGCAAAGCTGACAGCGCACAGACTTCAGAAGCACAAATGCTTCCATCCTGCTGGATTTACTTCTTGGTCCCGACAGTATCACCAAGCACAAGTTAAATGCCTTCCAAAACATGGGAATATCAAAATTGCCCCAGAAAATGGTCTTACGGTATTTCTAATTAGCTGAAGTGTGAAGAAATCTAGCCCACAAATTTCTCACTTCTAAATATAGTGTCCTCGTTTTTAAAATGTTAATCTATAAGGTGGATTTTTGCAAACATGAATAAATTTTTCCCAAAGAGGGAAAAGGTATTAAATTGGTAGTTGGTGTCCTAGGCTACATAATAATACTTTTCTAACAGGATAAATTAAGCAGTCTTAACAAGTAACAGCCAGAGTTGTGAGTCCTAACAGCACGTGGCCATTTCGCACAAGAGAAGTTTTTCTTTCCCTTTCTCAGATGGGACCCTAGGCAAAGATTTAAAATGATTTGACACCACTTAACCTCCCCAGGAGCTTTGAAAACAGAGTGTCAGCTAACCTAAACTGACACGTCCAGGCCCTATTATATTAATACTAACCAACCTCTGGGGCCTCCTCGGGCAAGGCCCTGTGCGAACTGTCTGACGCCCATGACAGAGTTTACTCCAAACAGCCAAGAGGCAGGGACCATCAGTGCCTCCTCCCAGCCCCCCTACTCCCTACAGACACACAGAGGAGGAAACTGAGGCTTAGGGAAGTCGTCTGAGTTAGAGCCCAAGTTCGTAACCAGGTGGTGTTTCCAGTTAAGATTCTGCTGGATCAGGTCTAACGAGCTAGTGTAAAAGCTGGAACTCTAGTTGACAACACTGTACTACAGAATCGAAATTGGCTGAAAGAGTAGAATTTACATGTTCTCACCAAAGGAAAAAAGAGAAAAAGATAAATAATGAGAGGTGATAGATGTGCTTATTAACTAGACAGTGGGAATCCTTTCATAATGTATATGTATATCAAATCACCATGATGTACGTTTTAAATATCTCACAATTTTGTCACTTATAGTTCAATAAAGCTAAAAAAACAAAAACGATTCTGCTGAAATACAATCTAAGAACCTCTGCCCTAAAACCTCCAAACTTAAATGGAAATGTCGGCAGGAGATGGCACCTAAGATAGGAATGGTCATCCAACAGGAAATTTGTCACTTGAGTGTAAGTTGGAGACGATGTATATTAAAATTCCTGAAACACCTGTGACTATAAAGGACCTCAGCAGAGCTGTCACAGGAAAAAGAAATAAGGAAAATTCCTATGCGTTTATTTATCTGCTTTCAGCTACCCCATTATTTTTAATTTGCGCTCATTCACCTAGTAGAGAAAAGCTTACTTTCTGTTTATTTCAGTGTCCTTCACACTATAACGGGACTCAACTAAATAGGAGGACCTCAGTCCACACCAAGCCATCCGGACACTGGCCGGCTGCAAGGCCTTCCTCGCGCCTCTCCAGCTGCTGGAATCTCCAGGGCAGTGGCTGTGGCTGGAAACTGACTGGAACATCTTTAGAAAATCAGTGACTCGCGAAGTAAAAGGCGGTGAGATGATTTGCCTGCATAGAACCACCCTCTCGCCTTCCTTATTTTTCCCTCATAGGTCTTATCACAATTTTAAGTAATTATCTGTATAATTACATGTTTAATGTACCTGCCGTTAGACTGCAATAAAGACAAGCTGGCATCTTATTCAATGTTGCATTCCCAGTGCTTAGCAGTAGACATGAAATGTTTGTTGTCACTTAAATACTTGAATGAATAAATGATTCTTGTACACTAACAAATCTTTTTCAGAAAAAGGAGGGATAGTAACAAATAAAATAGCAGGGTCATCTATCAGAAACTATTTTCTCCATGTGTGCCTGAATTTCTTGAATCCGAAGTAGGTAGTCTTCTGGGTCAATATAAGAATCCTCTTCTAGAAAATATGACTTGCTCTCAATTCCAAGCAATCAATTTACAAGTAAATCTTTGAAACAAAAAAACATTTAAAAGAAAATTTCTCTCCCCTACACACTCATAAACTAGAATCTCTTTTTTATGTATATCCTGATAGTATTAGATGCATTTGATGTAATATCATATTCCAAACAGGGTCATCTTGGTTCTCATGCTGAAGAATCACAACTTGACCCTGGGAATATTTCCCAGACTGATTTTGTCAAAAGTAATTGCAACATCTACCCAATTTATTAAAATATTTCTGCATCCTACCACGTTTTAGGCATCACACTGGCCTTAAATGCATCACTCTAGTGAGGAAGGCAAAGTCAAGCAAAGATATACAAAGCCTGGTAGTTACTGATGCTCTGAAGAAAAATCAAGGACAAGAAGGGGACTCAGTGATGGAGAAGCGGCAGGGTGCTACTGTGACTGCATCCTCAGGGAGGCCCTCTCTACAAGGAAAAGAATTTTGTAATGATATGGAGGAACACACGCCAGGAAAGGGAAGCAGAGGGACCGAATCCTGACTTGGAGATAAGCTTGGTGTGCTCAGAGAACAGACGAGTAGAAAGAGCAATGTATCTGGAGCAGAGAAGGTGAGAGAAAAGCAGCTAGCAGTGAGGTGGGAGAGGCAGGCTGGGGCAATGCCTTAGGAGAAATGCATCATCATCTGCTGGACCACACAGAGCAAGAGAAGCAGAAGGGAGCCAACCAGGGAGCAGATCGCAAGCTCCAGGAGGGAGCCATCACGGCTCCTTCTCCCAGCACCCCAGTCCTGCTGGCCCTGAATGAAGGCACATTCCCATTTTAAGGGTTTCTAACCCTGATCACTGAGATAAGTATGGAGGAAGTTACACAGACATCTCTACTTTCCTGTTACATAATAGGAAATATAAGGACGCGTTATTTCACTCCTTAATGAAGTACAGTCTCCAAACATGTATCAATGAACTGATCTGGAACAGTATGTATTAAATATAATGTATTAAATTTAAGTTAACGTATAAATTACTTAGTTATTAACTGCCAATTGATCTCATTAATTCGATGTCTCCAACTTCCTACCTCAAATTAAAAGAAAGTCAATACACCCTCCCTTCCCCAATTAATGGCCACAGGCATCTCTCCCTCATTCAGTCTGTCATTCAATGATTAACAAACACTTCCTGAGTGCCTGCTCAATCATTAACAAACACTTCCTGAGTGCCTGCTCAGCATCGGTACTGTGCTGAGCCATGAAGATACAATAGTTAACAAAGCTGATTGAGGCCCCTTCCTCACAAAGCTCACTGGCTAGCGGATCTGCTCTTCTCCCTTTCTAACACAAGGAACCTTAGAGATATTTTCATTCTCCAGTTTTGACCCTGCTGCAGAGCCTGTTAAAGGTCCTTCTTCTGCCTTCCCCTAACACCTGTCTTTGGCCCAGGATGACCTTCCCATGATGTTTGAGGGGGAACATAGGGAGTCTGACATTGACTGCTGCCTCTGGCCCAAGATCTATGCTAAGCCCTTTCCGTGCATCACCTCACGGCGTCATCACAACAATAAGCCCGGCTAACACAGACAGAGTATTCAGGACACTATGCAGACACTAGTCCAAGCACTTTCTACATCTTGCCTCATTTAATCTTCACACTACCACTCTGGCTGTGGGTAACTTCATGATCCCCATTTCACAGATGAAACTGAAGCCTTCCCAGTGCCACAGCTAGTAAGTGGCAGAGCTAGGACTCAAAGCCAGCGAGGCTTTGGCGTCCAAACTCAAATAATACGCTGCAGAGGAGCCCTGTCAAGTAACTTTCCCAAGCTACATGGCTTCAAAGTGGTGGAGCCAAGATAAACACCAGACGTCCAGAGTCCCCATCTTAACCTCTAACCCAGTGGGGTCTCGCACTCTAGTCCAGGGACGCCCAGGAAGTCCTTTTCAGGGGTCCACGAGGTCAGAGTTATTGTTCTAACAATACTCAGATGTCATCTGCCTTTTCTCTTACATATGTAAAGGAGAGTTTTCGGGAGGCTATGACATGCAACGATGTCATCATTTTGCCAGCTAATGGAATGTGTGATTGTTTAATCTTGTGTTTGAAAACTTTTTGACTTATGAGTAAGGCCTGCAGTCTAATGAACTACTGTGCCAAGTCAATTTCTTGGTTTTGAGACTGTACTGGAGTTACATAAGATGTCACCACAGGGGAAAGCTGAGTGAAGAAGAGTACACTAGATTCTCTGTACTATTTTTGCAACTTCCCATAAATCTATATTTGTTTAAAAAGTTTAAACAATTTGTTTCAATTTCTAACTTGGTAAATATCCAAAGAATAATCCATACAAACCAACAGCCTGCAAACGGCTGTACTAAGTGAGACCGCCTCTGATCTTCCGGGGCCTCTGACCTCAGGACTGAGAAGCAGAGAACAGGAGCGATGACGAGAGTGTGGAGGTCAGAGAGGAAAGTGAGGGAGGAGGCTGGGTCCACACATCTGTGCCCTACCTCCCCTGCTTCTTCGGTACAACTGGAGGGGGTGCTCCTCCAAAACAGGCACGAGGGATTCTTTTTATTTTCAGGGCCTCACCACTGATCACCAGAAGAGAACAAGCAAAATATACTAGAATAAACTGGGATACATAGCTTCAAAATATTAAAGACAACACCTAATCGTCAGTGCCAGTTAGGGCTCCCGCACGGATGAGAAAGAAAAGCAGGAGGAGTTGCCATCATTTGCTTCTAAGCCCCAGGATGGGGGGTGGGGGGGCGGTGCTGAGACCCCATCAAGGCAAGAAGATTACCTAAAGGAGCCAATTTGCATCTGTGTTCTAGGCTCTGCCCTACCCAGAGGAAGCCTGTCCCGCGGTGGTCCTTCCTAGCAGGATCTCCCCTCCAAGGCCCTGTTACCAGACTCTCCGCAGCTCACAGCACTCCGCATTTCGTAAGCACTTACCGGCTGGCTTGTTTAATGGCCTCTCCCCTAGAAGCAGGATTAGATCACAGACACACAGGGCAGGTTCTGTTTCCCTCACCACCGCACCCAGTGCCTGGCACAGGATGCCTAACTCAGAGCAGCGGTCGCTGTGAACAAACAAGCAAGTGTCTGGCAGTCAAGTGCCAAGAGGTCTGGGCGCACAGAGACAGCTGTAAGCGTACAGACTCAACCGCTAACGGATTCAATGGGAGGGGATGAGACCGCAGAGCAGAGAACGACAGAAGAGCAAGGACAAAGCCCTCAGGAGAAGAAGCAGAAGAACAGGAACAGCAGAGAAGTCCTGGAAGAAGTCATCACAGAGGCACATGGGGCCCCAAGAGCATGGTCTCAGAAAGGCCGAGAAAAGGTTCAAAGAATGGAGAGAGGTCAACAGAGTCAAATGCTGCTGGGGAGCCTTCAAAATCTGTTGTGTCTGATCCCTTTCTCCAGTTGCCATTGCCACCATCATCCTTTAAATCTGAAATAACACAGCAATTTCCACCCGTCCTGCAAATGTCCCACGAGCGTCCCATGTGCCAGCACTGTACTACTCCAGGAAAGCGGCAGTGAAGAGGCGAGGGGTCCTGCCTGCCTGCAGCCTGCCGGTTAACACAGGAGACTGATGGGGTACTCCCCTTCAGTGAAGTAAAGAGTGTGACAGACAGAGACAAGGGGGGGATACTGCTTGAGTTAGGGTAGCTGCTGGGGAGGGCATCTCAGAGAAGACGACGCAGAGACTTGGACTTGAAGGATGGGAATGAGCTGTGTGCTCCAGACTGAGCCCTCCAGAGGAACATCCCAAGGAGACAAAGGGCCTGGCAGGTCAGGAACAAAAAGAGGCCACTGTAGCAGGGGCAGAAGGAGCCAGGGAGAAAGCTGAGGTGGCCGCCGCCAGGACCTGTAGAACCTGGAAGTGCTGCCAGCGTGAGGAGACTGAATGGCACTTCGAGAGCGGGGGGACACCACTAGAAGGTTTGGGGCAGGACAATGACAAGATGTGACAGGAAGGTTTTCTGGCATCCAGTCTATTCTATGTTCAACTTCTCCAAACCCTCTGCCTTCCTGATTAATCGTCCTATTTATAGGCTGAAGCATCTGCCTCAAAAATCTTTTTAAAAACTTTCTAAATAAAACCCAGCAGTTCCTCTACTGGTTTTAGAGACTTTAAGGTTCAAGAGAAGCAAAGTAAATGAGGTACCTGAGAGCTCTCTCCACCTGCCACACCCTTCCTTGTCTGGAAGAGGCTGACACAGGGTGGGAAGGGGCGGGCTGAGCGGAAGAAGGAGCATTCCGGTGCCTCCTTCCCACGGAGTCTGCTACTGGCGAGGCAGGGCTGCCACTTCTCAAACCATCTTCGTCCAAAGCAGCAAACTGTAGGGGCTACAACCTTTCAGGTCAGACGGAGTCTGTTTGGTCCACCCACAGCTTTATTTAAAAAAAAAATTTCTACTGGAAGAAGTCTCAGAAAAATCCCCACTTTACTCTGCAAGTTCCTCCCTGGCCACACAGGCCCCACCGCTGGCCTCTTCCCTCACCAGACCAGGTCCTCTCACTCCGCATCTCTCGCAATTCAGGCTTTCAGCTGATAACGACCCCAAGCCACCAGTCCTTCTGGCCCCAGTTCTTCTGACTAGTCAATATCTTCTACATCCTTCTAGGTCAAGTTCACATTCCAGTTCATCCACAAAGACATTCCAAACAAGTCATGAAGACTGTCCACTTTTCCGATTTCAATCTTATGTTGCACACGTATAGTACTCAAGGCACATGGAGATGGCTCGATGGGAGAGAGACACTGTCAGGGAGGAAACCACTTGGGAGGCTTCCGGAATAGTCCAAACAGGGTGTGTTTGGGTCCGAATTCAAACAGTAACAATGATTACGAGGTATTTTATAGGGCAGAATCAAGACTTAATCACTGGCTGAAAATAATGATAACGATGATGATGATGATACTTCCACAGTGTTTCCTATACTCCAGGCACTAGACTAAGGGCTTCACGTTTATTAACTCGGTTACTCTTGACCACAGCTGCATGGGGTGGGCCCCACTACTACCCCTATCTAACGGGTAAGAAAGCAAATAGCAAGAAGTCAAGTGACCTGCCCAAGGTCACACAGCTGGAGTGGCAAAGTCAGGAGTGAAGGTGGAATGTGAGTCAAAAGACAGCAAAGGTGAGACAGAGCTAAACAATCCTACAACCTTCTTCTCTACTGAAGCGTTAATATCAGAATAACAAAAACCTAAGCCTTCTTGCCACACTTCCTGCCACAGTTATACAACGAAATGCTATTCAAGTTGCTGAACTTTTTTTCAAATTTCAGAAATAATCAAATATTTTCATTCAGAAAAACAATGCTCCAGATTTTATAAAAATAGCTAATTTATCTAGTAGAATACATGATTCAAAATGAGATTTAAGTGCCACTGTTATTCAACAGGTTAATTTCCTAAATGATACATTCATTAACTGAGGTTTAAGTTATGAGAGATAGGAATTACCTCACTTAGAAGACTTCTTTTAAAATGTCTGAAAAATCAGATTTATAAATTATCTATAAAAATGTAATTCTATATCAGTAATGTGCTAAAACAGCAAAAGTGTTTTTTACTTTAACACCATATATATATTGAAGATTAGAAAAAAAGGGGGGGCTGGGATAACTAAAATGAAAGATAGAAAGCCATCCCAGGGTTTCACCAAATCTTTAGAAATACAACTATGAACATATTTATCCAGATGGTACAATGTTCTCCCACAAAATATCTTCTGTAAAAGGAATAAACTACTGCTACACACAACAACATGGATGAATCTCAAAGACATTATGCCGACCAAAAGGAGACAAACACAAAAGAGCACGTACTATATGATTCTGTTCACAAGAAATGAGGAAAAACCAACCCACAGGGACAGAAAGCCAATCAGTGGTTGCCTGGAATAGGGGCTGGGGGGAGGACTAAGTGCAGAGCAGCAAGTAGGAGCTTTGTGGGGAGGTGCAAATGTCCATATCTTGACAGCAGCGGTAGTTACAGAAGTGTACATATTTGTCAAAACTCAACACTCTGTACTTCAAATGAGTACATTTTACTGCACAGAAATTATAACTCAAAGTTTATTTTTAAAGTAAAATAAGTAACTAAACCCTACACTCTCCTCTTTAAATGATGTTAAAATGGAACTTTAATGCCCCAAGAAAATAAAGGACAAAAATACAGATGCTTTGGAAAAAAATTTTTAATCAGTGTTTTTTCTTAACCCAACTAAAGCATTCATCTGCTCCAAACCCTCCAATGGTTTCCCATCTCCCTGGGCAAAATCGACTCTGGTCCTTGCAATGACCACAGAGCGGACCCCACACCTCTCTGACCAGTCACTCCTCCCTCGTCTGCTCTGCTCCAGGCACACTGTGGCCTTGGACGCCTTGGAGCCAGCCTGCTCCACTTCCTGTCCACTCCCCTCTCCTCACACTCCTAAACAAACAGTCACTGGAATTAGGAAGGTAACTCCACTGCACAGCACAGCATTGGCGCTGCCTGCTGCGACCTAAGGCCACGTGTACCATCTTACGTAGGCGACACATACGACTGTGCTTATTTTTCAAAATATAAGAATGAGCAACTTCTACTGGTATTTCATTTAAATTTATAGCAGTAACTCCTTATACACGCTCCATCCAGAGAATGACCATAAATTATTATACCAGATTCAATCTACTTAATTAAAACACCTAGCTTCTTAAGTATCAATTTGACCAAAACTAACACACTGGAGAGCAAAAGCAGTGGGTAACAGAAGAGATTAAATTCAATATTGCTTAAAAGTAAGAGCACATCATAGTATATTCACACTAAGACATCTATCATAACTGTTGTTACCAGCAAAAGACACTCAAGAATCAGAGTATGAAAATACTCTAAATTCTATGAACAATTCTTCTTTGTCTAGACTTGCAAACAAGACTCTTAGCTGCCATTCTGGGGGCAAACAATGGGAGGAAATCAAACAAACTTCAGTTTACTGAAATAGCATTAAAACGTATCTGCCTAAGGAATGAGTATTAAGACTACAATAACAATAAACAGATGGGGACACAGAACAAGAAAATCTTATATGTTGCCTTTGGAAAAGAACAGCAGTCAAATAGTTCAGAAACATATAAAAAAGGACTCTCTTTCCAAAAAGCTGGCAGGTCCATTAAGCTGTCCAATGGAAGAAACTGTCCTCAAATATGGTATTAATCTCAATAGCGCACAAACATATTACTACACCCCTGCCTCCTTACAAGCCAGTCTCCACGGCACAATAAGGATGATGTTCCAAAAAATGGATATCAGATTATGTCACTGTCCAGAGGTTCCCACTACACTTAGAATAAAACAGAAACTTCTTCCCACGGCCCTTCAGGCCCCATAAATCCAGCCCTTGCCTCTCACACCTGGATGCTTGCCAAGCTCCAGCCCCGAGTCTGCTCTCTGTTCCTTGAAACTGCAAGCTCATTCCCACCTCAGGGCCTTTGCACTCTCTGTTCACTCTGCCTAGAATGTTCTTTGCCCAGATCTTCATATACCTGGCTCTCGGTTCCTACTTGCATGTCTGTTGTGCTACTAACCAGCCCTTCAGAACCACCTGCTCCGCCCACCGAATGCAGGGAGCCTCCCTCACCTGCACCACCATTCTTCATCACGTCACCTTGCTGCACTGTCTTCACAGCACTTCTCACCACCTGAAATGATCTTGTTTGTCTTCCTGCTTTTTAACTGTCTCCCTCTATGCATATGTGTCATAGAGCAGAGCCCTTGCCTACCTAGTTCACTGCAGAATCCACAACACACGGGGATGCTGTCTACGCAGGATGAACGAGGGAATCAACGAGCATTCAGAACAGTTAAGATGATGGAACTATGGATGGCTTATCACAATTCTCAGGGTCGGATCTGCAGCATCAAGTGATTAAAAGCTTCTTTTGTTATCTTACTATATAAAACTTTAAAACAAGTTTGGAAGGCTAAATTGCTAAATTGCTTTGCTACAAGTTACTGGTAATATCACAGATTACTGATTGGGATGCAGAGATGCTGTAATCATAAACTACTATATTGATAGAAAGTTTCAAATATTAGTAACAATTTCAGTTATACAAAGATTCTTTGTAAAAAATTAAGTGTGACTCAATAAATTAGTAATCAAGGCCTTTGTATTAAATCATTAGGGATAACAGTGTTATACACCAATTATATCTCAATAAAGCTGGGGGAAAATCATTGAGGATGTATCCAAATAGTACGGCTCTCCTCTCCTTCCGGCATCTGACAGGACTGCGCTGCTTCCCCGCCCCGAGTTTTAAGATAGATGTGGCCAAATGTGAGTGGAAGTGACATGCGTTGAGACAAAGCCTCTATCATCCTTGGTTCTTGAGCAACCACAACAGTAGACCCACGCTGGATGTGTAGTGAGAACAAGAAAGAAACAGGTGCTGTGTTAAGCCTCGAGATTCTGGGGCTGCCTGTTGTTAGCACAGCATAACAAAGCGTATCCTGACTGACAGGGCAGTATAGCATGGTGACCAAGAAGCTGTGCTCTGGAATCTGACAGGCTTGAGTGTGAATCAGAGTTCTACCACTTACTATCTGAGTGATCATGGGCAAGCCATGCCACCTCTCTGGACCTTAATGTCTTCACCCATAAAATGGCTATAATACTTACACGTCATAGAGTGGCTGCAAAAAGTGAATTAATGAGAAAATGTATACACAATACTTAACGGAGGGCCTGGCAAGCTGGCTGAGCAAGCAATACAGAGGTGGTATTAAACTCTAGCATATCTACTTGAAGCTACTATGAGCATATTCACATCATGGAAGTTTGCTCACCTTGGATGTTCTATAAAATACAGCATTCTAAACTCTTTATGGAATGAGAGAGCCACTTATAAAGGTCTGGATTCTCCTATATAAATCTAGAAAAAACATAAGGAAAATAGCGGAACATCTCAAAAGTTAAATATCGGATGGATGTGGAATGTTAGTGAAGCAAGAAAAAGATATCTATGATTTGAAAATGGAGAGAAAAGACAATGGAGAGTGAGGGGAGAGAGTAGAGTGCCTGCTCCTCTTCTTTCCCTACCAGGCCTGGGCTCAGCTGGAAGGAACAAAGGCTCACATGCAAAGAAAGCTGGGTTCCAAATTGGGGAGATAAGAGATATTAAGAAAGGGGTAAGTGCTGAGTGGAGAACAGACCAGAAGAGAAAGGCAGACAAAGAACATATGGGTCTGGGGGCTCTGTGGAGCCCAGGGCTGGGGTTGGAGGGAGAGCCTGGCGAGCCACCACACCAGGAACGACTTGGAACATGCTGATAAGACTGAGCAGTTCAGAATGCTGCATCAACAGCCAGTGCCTAAAATCTGGGAGGCTCTGGCCTCTGTTGCTTCTTCTAAAGGACTCACTCGCAAACAATATGGCATGCTCGCTCCCAGGACCCTTCAGTCCGTAAAACTCAACTGTCAGGCACACATGAACGAGCGATTCTGTGTTATTGTCTTAGAGACCATGCTCACCATAAGAGACAGATCTGACAGCTAAAACTCATCAAAGCAATGCTGACCGGTCCCCAGAGGGAATAATGCAACCCTAAACTCACCATCAAGATTTTAATTAAAAATCAATTTGGCTCAAGTTAAATCTTTTTAATACCTGAAATTTTGTGTAGTTATTTTGAAGTTTTTCAACATTTACTGCTCATTTTCACTGGCTGAAATGAGAAGAATAAATACAAGAGGGAAAAACATACAACGTCCTGAAACAATTCTTAATTTTTAAAAGTTACTGGAATAATTGTTGAAAAACACTCACGCCATGACATAATAGTCAGGTCTAAATATCATACTACTAATATTCTTCAAATAATGAAAACATAACTAAAGACACTGAAAATTTTACTCATAGAAAGTGGACAATTTTTATAATCCACTAAAAGTTTCATTACTACCAGACCATTTAAATTACACTCAAATCAGAAATGTGCTAACCATTAGAAACATAAGAGGACGCTTTTCCATTGATATTTGGCATTTGGCATCAAAGGCAGTCCTCTGCAGATCTGATATTAAAACCTGTCAAAAGCAAAATGAAATTGTAAAAGAGCCAGAAAAAGACATGATTACTGCTACAGCTCATGAATGGCATGTGGACTTTCTTTAAACGCAAGTTCATTTGATAAAATGGAATATTCAAGTGAAAGTCTGAGGTGTCAAACTGGTCTAAATACATTAGATATAAAATATTACTAGCCTAATACAGTATAACAATTAAAGCATCATTAAGCCTAAGATTAAAGTTGTAGCCACTTGAAATAAATGCTGACCAGTGATGCAAAAAAAGCAATGTCAGTATTTAGATTCCACTTTGGAAGCATTCACAGTCATTCTAATCCAGAACCAAGACTCCTCTAACAAGGTCCTAGGCAGGAGAACAGCAAGCTCCTTTGCGTGACCAGGTTGGCATTAAGAATCAATCTTAAAATAGGAAAATAAATGAAATCTGTAACATATATATGCACATAACTTTGATGGACAATGACAGTGAAAATCCACTCTGTTCTCTTTTCCCTCCCCCATCTCACCATTTCAAAAATAATTTGCCTTCAAAAGCATGTCAGTAAATCTACAAGTCTTAAAATAATAGAAACCATGTGCCCCATGTGTTTGCCAGATTCATTTTTTATGATGTATGGGTCCTCTGCATTAAAATAAAAGTATTTTTGATAAAAAAAGTAATGAAAAGAAATCGAAAGAATCCATTCCAAAGATTTCACATCTCTCAATGCAACATGGGCCTGAATTTATTAAACTTGGCCACGTAATAAAATTGAACTTGTGATCTCTAGTTAGAGCTACTTATAAATGATAAAAAGGTGTCTGAAGTTTCAGTTGATGAAGGATATAAAATGTTTTCAAGTCTGATGGTTCTAACCTAAGCACTAAAAATTACAGACTCCACATTTTTAAGTTTTGTCCTTCATATTTTAAAAAAATATGTTTATGAAGATTTCAAAAGAAAATGCTTCTGACACCCCAAAATTTCTATAACTGCAAGTGAAATGATATTAAGACGAGCAAATAAGAATCCTGCTTTAGAATATATTAAATCCACATAACTGGCTTTACTCATCGGAACACCTTTGAGGCTACAGAAATATCCATAGCAGAACTGCTAAATCTCCAGGTAATCCCACACCTCCTGTAAGGAGACACACATCTTACATTTCAATATCTGCCCTCCTGTTTTTATTCTATGAATATGTTTTTCAAGGACAGAATGCTTAAATTTTCCCATTTGATCAGTTTTGGTCTCTAAAAACAACTTTCGATCTTCCCTTTACAAACAATGGGTAATTACAAAGTATTAAAAATGAAAGCTTAATAAGCTTCAAAACAAAAAACAAAAAAAAACACTACAGTGTGGCAGAGGAGAGGTTAAAAAAAAAGAAAGTCTGAACTAATGTTTCTAAGAATGAGCCCTCTACTCAGGGTTCCACAGAAATGGCAACCCATGCCAAAACAACGCACGCTCCACTCCACGAACAAACGCACACTGTGAAAGCAATGAACTAATTAATGGTATTGAGAAACAGAAAGGAAAATCCGGGAGGAATGAACATGTGTGTTACTGTCTTTTAAAAATCAAGAACTGGCCCAACATCTAGGTAATGTATTTGTATAAATTCTTATTTTGAAACTCACCTGATTCATTTTCAATTCCTGTTGTGTTCTGAAAAGATACACACAACAAAGAAACTTCTTTGATTACATGAGCCCTAAAAAGAAAAACAGACAATTGTAATATGCACCTGCCTACAAATTTACAGTGATTTAAAACCACATACAGAACTGCAGAGTCTGCTCAAGGGCTATTCAGAAAGCAACTCCACGTCAGATCAACTCAGGTCTATGCCGAGAGCTTACTCTGCAGATTAATTATGTACAATATAATAGATTTCTTACTAATCTTTACTAGGGCTTCATTGTACTCTACAATTGAAAGCAGATTCATTAGAATAACATCAAATTTTTCCTTTGGAATTACATCATTCCTAAGAAGAAATAAATTAGCTTTGTTAATAGTCAGAAACACAAAGCTTTGCTGAGAAACTGATTATGCAATGTAAATATCCTTTTATTTCTATCAACACGGTGTTGAATACAAACACAATTAAACCCCTTTACATTACTTTGTTTCTCAAGTTCCCAAAGTAGAAAGGTAGATTTACTAACATTTCCAGGGGGAGTTCTCTTCAAGGAACAGGACAAAATCTTGTAGTAAAATGCAAACGTTTTAATATAAGCTGTTTGGAAAGAACTACGATAATTCCTTTAAAATTTTTGTTCAATATTATTCATAGTATAGTAAAACAAGACGACAAAATCATTTCTTGTAAATACATATGACATACTTGTTTCTAAATAATCTATGAAGAAATTCTATAATTTCTGCAACGTACATCCTAGGAGTCCTTTGAAGTCATTCATAAGTGAAAATGGTGCCACTTTAAGTAGCACTTCCATTGTAATATTCTAAATGTTTTCAGCATGTATATATACACACACCATTAAGCATAATGTTATTTCTTCAGAGACTTGCTTATAATAATTAATCTCTCCTTCCTAGACCCCCAAGACTCTGACCGCATTGTAATTTTATGTTCTAATTGTTAATAAACCAAGGAATGTGTAACGTAATGACATCCTTCGTACTAGCTCTATTGCCTGCCCACTAGCAAAAAGACAGTGCTGTGACATTTTACCCCCATTCATTAGTAAGGATCGTTTTGGGGTTTTTCTCCTTGAGCTAATTAATCACACTCACCTGATCACCTTTAACAATCAAAAGCACCATATTTAAGTTAAGACCTAGTCATCTGAACTATTGTTTACTCATAATTGGCACAAGGAACGTATTCCATAACTTGCATCTTGTTAGAGAGCTCAGTGCTGGCCAAATGATTATAAACTCTCAGTAAAGTAAATACTCAGTGAACACAATTCCAGATAACTGGAGGTTACCCCCATGAAGTTCACTCCTTTAAATTTCAGATTTGAGCATCCCTCTCATATATATTTAACATGTCCTTCCTTAGTATACATCCTATATTGAACATAATCGACCCTTTTCTACGGAAATTGTTATGCAGTTACAAACGTGTTATTTGAGTGTCAGACAGTGATGAAGTTCGTGGCCCCTGAAGGCTGCATGCCTGATACCCTCTACTGTAAATGCCTACTGATTGCCACACAGTGCCACTAGGAGGACCCTGTGAGACACCTTCGGCCCCCAGGAGCGAATGAAACGGCAGAGGTTTCACTTGCTCTCTTACTAAGCTTTTCTAAATGGATTTACACAGGGAGTTCTCTTTGAAGAACAGACCAAAGAAACCTGCAGTAAAATGCAAATGTTTTAGGCAACATCTTAGCAAAGAGCTACAATGCTTTATCACTTCCTTTGGTTTGTCTTTTCCTTCTCCCAAGAACCACTAGGATCACCATCTTAACTATCATCTCCAAAGCTTCTTCTAAGGCCAGCAGGCACAAACCAGCTCAGTTCATTTTCACAAAGTACTAGTTGACATCCTCAACTAACAAGACACAGATTCAAGGAAGCTGATAGGTCAGCCAGTCTCATGATTTTGGTTTCTCCTATTGCTTCTTAACCATTTTTCACCAACTTTTTACTCCTGCCTCCACTCGAGCACCTACTATGTATGCGGCACTGTTTCGAAGCAGTAAGCGGAGCACCCCTGCCCTCTAGGGGAAGAGACCCACCATAAACAAGTGAGTAAAATGTGCAGCACGTCAGATAACAAAAGTGCTTTAGAGGAAAATACGCAGCAGAGGACAGGGAGATGGGGATTACTGTCTCTGTCTCTATGCCTGTGACCCCAACAGCGTGGTGAGAGAAGGCCCCACTGAGAGGGGGCCATCTGCATAAAAGCCAGGGAGGAGCTGTGAGATAGGAAGGCACGGGGAGGGGCAGCGTAAGGAACTAGGAACATGCCGTGAGAAGCTCCCAGATGGCAGCATGCTTGGGTACTGGAAGGGAGGCACGGATACCAGTGCTACGGGTGCACAGTGAGTGAGAAAGTGGAGGAGGTGACGTCAGAAAGGTGTGGGGGGACGGTGGAGCGGGGGAGACAGATTACGTATAGGCTTCCCAAGGTAAGCACTGTTCACCAGAATGGTTACAGCTTTTCCACCCAGAGATGGAAAGCACTGGGAGGCTCAAAGTGCCAGAAGTGACCTAATGTGACTTAGATTTTGAAGGAGACTGTAGGGAGTAGAGTGGGGGCAAGCAGACCTCTTAAGAGCTAATGCCCCAATCAGTCTAGGAAAGAGATGATGATGGCTTGGCCGAGGGAGTAGAAGAGATGTGAGAAGTACATGGATCCTGGATATATTTTATAAATAGAACCCTCAAGATTTGCTGCCAGATTAGACGTTAGGTGCGAAGGAAAGGAAGTAGGGGATGACACCAGGGTTTTTATCCTAAGGACATGGGAGGATGGAGCTGCCATTTTCTGAGATGCTGCCTCCTTCTTTCCATCTGCTTCCCATTTGGTTTTCCCTCTTTATTTAAAGCTTTTCTCCTTTCCTTTTCCTCCCCTCGTCACTGCTAGCTCACAGGCACAATTCAAACAACTGAGATAAGATGACATCTGATACCAAATAACGAACATATTCAAGTACTTAAAACGTTGTATTCTTTCATTTATTTCAATGAATCTCAACTTTTTCTTAATAAAAAAGTTACACTATAATTGAGACTGCTACATGATTAATAATCCTCTCTGACTTTCTAGGCTGTCTGTTCCCTCATTGTCCAAATAAGAATGCACTCATCATTTTTTCCAGAGAAAAGAAGGATCTTAACACCTTTATGAAGAGTTCACTGCCCACCCGTATGTGTGGGCTCTCCTCCCCGTCACGTCTAACCCTAACTGCTAAAAACCAGACCTTCATTTTTTCCTTCTCCCTCTTGACTCACAACATTGTCAAATTATATTTTTAAAATATTTTACAATATCAAAAGTATTGCAAATCCCATATCGACTCCTCAAATGATTTTTTTTAAGTTAGATTAGTAAACTATACTAAAAACAAGGAGTGTTAAAAAAAAAAGAAGCGAGACTTTCGGGCAGCGTCTCTTAACAGAGAACCACTGCGTTTGGGGCTGGGCAACTCCTCCCTGTGCGGACTGTCCCTTCTGGCAAGGCCATTTAGCACTGCGCTGCACAATCAACGCCAGCAGTGCCTCGGATCACTTTGACAACCAAATATACCCTGCCCCCATCCCAAACACCCTCCCGGTTGAGACCCTCTGCACTGCAGTAATCACGTGACTAGCTGCAACATGCTGATATATTTCAAAGCAACTTCTGACTCAAAGTTGTTATTGGAGTAACATCCTTAAGACCCCTCTAGGACTGAAAACCCCTGTGGAAGTGTCGCGGCAATCCTACGTAACTTTCATATTGTGTTGACCTCAGCACTGTTTTTATACCCACTTAACACAGATACCTCAACGTCAAAGTTTTATCAAATGTGAGGAGTTCAACTATCAATCCTATAGCGTAGAGGCAGAGGGGACTCTTTCCACATATATCACTGAAACTTAACTATTCTATCAAATTTCTTTAAAATGCTAAACAATTAAGTGTCTCTGGTTTTCCAATGGTAAACACTGAAAATCTTAAAATCCCTAGGACTACTCCGACCCTCACTTACGCCTTAGTTTCCTTGTTGAATTTCTATGCCTGACCAAACTTTCTTGAATATTTCTACATATCCATCCCATTCCACCTTGCTGACATTTCTCAGATAAAGTACATTAGGCAGACATACAAATTGAGAGCACCTGAATCTTTATCACCAACTATGCTCTACTAATAGCATACACTCCTAGAAAAATAAGAGCTTGATCTTGATTTCATATATCTGATTTTAATAACATACACGTACCTAACTTTTCAAGATGTTGCTTCCAAATTCTAGGACAAATCACCCTTACAAATATTTAACTTAATCATATCATACAGATAATTTGATTATACATGAGCAGTATCAATACAGCAACAATAAAATAATTCAGGTCTTTATTCAAATACTCATCCCTTAAAGTGTCAAGACAACCTCAACAACTGTTAAGCTTCTGTCATCTGATATGGAGGGCCGGAGACCAGGAAATCTAGAGATGCATGAGACACCCGAGTCCCCGGGTCAGACTAGCCCTGCAGCCTCAGCCATCTCTCCGTCACTCATCCTCTGAGACAGGGCAGATCAAACTAAAGACAGACACAAACGAACATTAATGCCACTCATATAACACATTATACTGCCATATCTGACCTTTGTAGATTTGTAAAATCTCAAAACTATACGAAAGGTAAAGTAAAAACAACAGCAAACTCTTTAAGATTAGCTGAAATCTGGGAGGGAGGGGAGAAAATCAGGAAAATAATTATTTGATTTGATTTGCACATTCACCTTGAAGTCACTGAGACTATTTTACAATTATTCTTTTGGATCACTTTAGATCTTTTGGGGCTACTTGGAAAATAATGAGTTAAATATGCAACATTCATTTAGAGGTCACTAATATTAATTATCTTATAATTACTTTAAGTTGCAAAAAAATTCCACATTGTAACATCAAGACTCAGAAGAGACTTTAACTTTTTGTTTTTTTTGAGGAAGATCAGCCCTGAGCTAACTACTGCCATTCCTCCTCTTTTTGCTAAGGAAGACTGGCCCTGAGCTAACAACTGTGCCCATCTTCCTCTACTTTATATGTGGGACGCCTACCACAGCATGGCTTGCCAAGCAGTGCCATGTCCGCAGCCGGGATCCGAACCGGCGAACCCTGGGCCGCTGAGAAGAACGCGCAAACTTCACCACTGCGCCCCCGGGCCAGCTGAGACTTTAACTTTTAAGACTCAAGAAGCAACATATAGCTCAGGGACAAACAGTAAAACAGAAATAAGTAAGAGAACTAGTATGGCTGTATCAAAATTTAAAAGGTTATAAATGCACTGAAAACATGGACTAGATGCAAAAAAAGTTTTAAAATTACCATTTTGTGAAAGGAGTCTTAGAAAGTTTACGGCCTACATAGGATTCGAAAAATGTTCTAAAATTAATCACTACGTAAAGTAGATCTTTCATGGTAAATAAATATCATTGTAGCAAACAGAGAGATTAAGCTTTCAGTAGAGTAGATTTACAGTGTTTAACACTCAACTTACTCTGACCAAAAGATTCTTGCAATCCAGAAACTTCTGGAAAAATAATTTAAAAATCTACTATGCAAACTTCTCAAAAGCAGTTTTTATTAATTTACAAACACAGCAAATGCACGCATCACAAACAATTACCACTCATAATTCCTACCAGCAGAATGAAATCACCAAATTACAAACTATAAATTCTAGGTATCAACATGAAAACATTTAGCTCCTACTTGGATTAAGCAAAAAAGCACATATGTCATAAATACTGAATCTGCAAGGAATTTGCTAAACGAAAAATCATTTCCTTTTCTAAAATAATAAATACAATTTCACAAGAACAATCATCTAGAACATCCAGTTTCACACTAAAAATATACCCCCAACCTTCCTTTGAAATGGCAGACTATATTATGAAATCAAATAAGCTAAAGGGAAAAATCAAACACGATATGCTCATCATTTTAAGAATCAGGAGACCGTGTGTATGTGTAAAGATAGAGACTGAAAAAATAGCAAAGATTTGGTAAACTGCTGAATCAGAGGGTATGAACTCTTACTGCTTGCAACTGGTTGCTCACGTCTCTCGCCCTCTAGAATGATTCTATCTAAGGCAAAAAGGCAATGGTATATCAGAGCATACCACACAGAGGAATTTCCCTACCTAAAAAATATACCAAGAGATAGAGAACAGAATGCTCACAAATAAACCAATAATTTTTCCCATTTCAATAAACTAGTTTCCTCAGTGAGGCCCAGAACACCACAGACAAATATCCCAGGGCCCGATTCCCCAAATTCATAGCGCAGTGTCCTGCCACAAACCTAAACAAGAAAGCAGGGTTTAGCGAATTTACTCCAGGTGGGAGAATATGGTATGACAATAGTTTCCACGTTCCAGAGGCTGAAAACAGAGGGTCCGCTGTTCTGAATGGCTTTAGAGCTGCAGAGCTCCAATGAGAAAATGAGGCTGATTAGAGCTTTTGTCTGAAATACGTGAGGTAAACACACAGTAGAACATATATAAGAGACCTGCGGATATGTGAGGAAAGTACTATAAATGCAAATTTAGACTATGGCACTCTAGGGGTTTTTTCCTCCCCTAGAATCTCTCCTTTACTTGAAGGGGAAAAAAAGATCAAAGAGAAATTCTTCAAAAAGTACTGCTCCACACATCCACTAATAAAGAGCAACTGCTGATTATTTATCACTTAACCTGGTTGACGGACAGCTATTAATATATGTTCTCCCTTATTCTTTTGATTAAATTAATACATCTATGTCATTATATTGTACTGAACACGTAATTTATCACATTATAAATTTCAGGTTTTGTTTAGGGTTCCTACAATAATTCCCTCTAACCCCACAACTAAAAACACTTAGTTTCTCTAAAGAAATTAAAACATACTACTCTCACCGTAACAGCAGGATGTTCCTCCCCTTGCCAGTAAAAACAAAAGAATCATTGTCAACTTTCCTGCATGAAGGAACTCCATCCACTCAAAATACCCATAAATTAAAAAGTCAATTTCCTTTCCTTATTTTCAAGACTACTTGTCAAAAAATAAAGATAGAAAAATTCACATGAAAAGGTGGGTGGGCAAGAATACAAATGCTTTCCAGCCAGTCCCTGCTGTCTGACGAGAACTGTGCCACAGATTAAAGATTCTATTACAACTCCCATCTCTCCCAGAAAAAGCCCAACCTGAGCAACTGCTGACTGCATATCCTGCGAAAGAACCCTAGAAGCAAAGACGTTCCTACGGAACGACACTTTTCTAACATTTTCCCTATGTTACATGCGTAAAAACTTTCAATTATCATAGGAAAGAACTGACTTAGTTTTTTTTCTAACACTCAAATGCCAAGCTTGCAACTCAAACACAAAACGTCTAAAGCAAGATGCCCCATGATAGCTCATTTCACAATTCCCAAATTAAAACGAATTCTCCGTTGACCCTTTGAGTTATTGTTTTTGCACTGGAGTTGCCGATGTGGATGTTACTTTGGGGGCTAAACATTTAAAATTGAGGGATTTTCAGGAACCCTGCAAAATACTTCTGAATTTCTTGAAAAGGGGAAGGAAGCTTCAGCGGCGTGATGGGCTGGTCCTGGCACTCAAGTATTCATTTCCTCGAGTGAAGACCCTCGAAGCATAATATAGTCATCTTGCAAGGGGCTGCTCAGACCGTTCTTGGTTTTTCCCACACAATAAAATACATAGGAAAACTCACCTTCCAAAAACTACACATAAATGACAAAGCGGCTTCCTAAATTCATAAGTGAACCCACCTAAAGCAAGACTGGAAGTTCCAGTAGATACAGTGACAACCTAAACTATATTTTGCCAAGATGCCAGGCACACTTATCTCACCAAAAGATTCTATAGGTCTTCCCCCAAGAGTTTGTCAAGGCATTTAGTATTTTGGTAGGAAGCGACTCATCTACTTAAATAAAATCTGTGGTTTAGGGTCTATCCTCTAACTATAATAGTTAACGCCTACTGTTTGCAGAGCAATGTCTGTTTACTGCTCTACAGTTTAAGAAGCTCTGGTACACATGCGAACTTTTTTTTTAAGGACAGTATGTTTCCTCAAAATAACATATTCGTAGTTGTTGTTTCAAGGTAAAGATAAATGCCTCCCCATTTATGATAAAAAGGATGAGAGACTACCTCTTGGTGCTACCAGCTGTGGGAAAGCAAACAGTGGACTCACACGAGGGTCTGGGCAGAGCAGTGATAGACTAGATGGGACAGCTGTTGGGCAGTCTGAGCGCCAGGTTAAACGGCATCTTGCCCTGTGGGGAGGGCTCCCCAGATGTGGTGTGAGGAGTTGTTATCCTTCCCATCCTCCCTCTCGACCTACTCCGAAAGCCCTGAAGGTCAGAAGAGCCACTTGGAGGCAGAGCCAGGAACAAATGCAGGCAGGAGGTCAGGGGAAGAGCCCAGTTTCACGACTGGCCATCAGGAAGGCAGCTTCGGCCACCTGGGATGAGCAACGTCAGCCACAAGGAGTTTCTGACTGAGGAGTGCCACGAACAAAACAAAGTCTGACAGTTTAAGATTATGTTGACAGGAAAGAGTAAGCACGTAGGTGGGGAGAGTACAGTCAGAAAGACTGAGGCCAGATAAGCCGGTTAAGAATCTGAGATGATAAACGAAAAGGGTTTGAACCACAGATGACAGCTGAAAAGAAACAAAAAATATGACCGACACTACAGAAGAAAAATGGACAGAATGTGTTTTCTAACTGAACAGGAGGCAAAAAGAGATGATGAAGATGAGTTCAAAGTCTGGAATGTGACTGATTGGAGGAATGAATATATTTTAACGATCTAGCAAGCCAGGAGCAGGGATGGTATTTAAGGGGAAGGTAGGTGGTGAACTCCATTTGAGAGACTCTGAAGGGAGGCCAGACAGCCACATGGAAAGCTGCATCTATCAAATGGAAAGCGAGGTCCTGGCACAGAACGGCTTTCCAGGCTGGGGATTTAGAAGGCTTCAGCCGCAAGGGGGTGCCTGGGGCCAGACAAAATCACCAAGGGAAAAAATATCCAGAGAGAACAGTAGAAGACAAGGATTTGGCTTTGTGAAAGGGATGGAAGAGATTAGAAACACACTCACCCCCCACTCCACCATGCTCAGTAAGGGGAGGTGGGGGGAGGCCAAAACTCTAAGGACTCAGATATAACTTGGAAGGTTTCTCTCAACAACAACTGTGCCACATTATCCCTCAAGACCCACTGTATGAAGAAAAACTCCTAAGAAAAATGCTATTAATATTTTTGAAAAACCTAAAGTATCTCAAATTGCTTGCATATTCTTCACCTATTCATCTCAAAACATCCCAGTGAAAGAAAGAAGTAACCATTGTTTCCACTTTACAAATGGGAAGAGCTGAGAGAGTAACTGACCTCCCCCTCCACAGCCAGAAATAACAGGGCCGCCTGATCTGGGATACAGTGTGTCCTGGACACCCAGGCAGGGCTCAATTCAGTTACCAGGGCCTTGAGTGACACAACACTTACCTCCTGAAAGAGGTGACCTGCCCTGCTCAGTGACCTCTAACAAGTAACAGAGCTCCACAATTAACACCTAAATTTATCGCAAGAGCCCTTCTTTTTAAAACTCCCACTTTCAGATGTACTTAAAAACTAGGTCTTTCAGAATTTTGGCCAAGTCCCTAAAATAAGCCTCACAGAGTGAGAAACATTTAGAATGTCATTTTTAATAGTGATACTCCAAATTATGCTTAATTTATATTGTCTTAATAAGGTCTTAGGTTGTGTGCAGGATTCATACTGAACTATATAAAGGTTCGGTGAATTTCACAATTCTTTTCAAATTTTGATGACATCATTTAAATTATTTGAAAATGCCACAGAATTTTCCCACCAGAGTTTAACGTAGTCTTAGTGGAAGTACTTAGAAAACACACGTAAAATCTGTAGGTTTTACCAATTTCCAGACGGGCTGCCCAACGTAATCAAACTAACAGTTGCACCTAGCTTTACATATTTCAGGCAAGCCGTGCCAAGAAGTCGTTTAGCTCTTTCAAAGCAAAGCCTATCATATGATTTATTGCAAGAGCTACAAAATACTCTTTTCACCAAAATGGCTGGCAAATATATAAGTACTCTGTGAAACCTCCTTTACTGCATGTTCCAAATGACTAATAAATGAAAATACAGTATAGGCATGACAGGAACCCAGACTCTGAGAATAAATACTATACACTACTGAGAAAAAGATTATATGCATATTTCACTCGGAATCAACAAGATTTACTACATACAATAACTAACTCATGCTTCAGGGAGGTGGGGGTGAGGAATGAAAGGCATTCTTTTTAAGAAAGAAAATTCAAATGACACAGGCTTTCATTCCAGTGAAATAACACAGATATTCTATGATTCAGAAAACCAATTGTGGTCCAACAGCACATCTCCTTTTTATGTTTTATTTATCAGGAAGTCCTAACTAAAGATTACTTACGCCACAACAAAACTTCAATCTATCCCATCTATACTGTTAAGGATTACAAATGAGGATTTGACAACTTAAGACTTTTTTCACCCTAGGAAAGTTGCACTGATGAAGCAAGTTTGTCATGAAGAGCAATAAGCTATCTTTCAATTATAAAGCAATAAGTTAAAGTTATGTAAGCACTTCAGAAGTAAACCTTTATTTCCTCAAGATAAATTCACCACTTTCAGTGCATAACACTGAATCGGTTGTTTTAAAAAAAGGAGATTTTAGAAAAACTAGTTTGGCTTCTACAGTCTTCTAGGGGCTGCTTAAGGCTCGTTTTCTAGGAGAAAAGACAGCTGTTTCCATGCTAGTCAGTATAAGAAACCACAAGCTTAAATTATTCACCATGTACCAACTCTACGCAAATTTATTTAAATTTCATAATAATTTAATCTACATACTAGGCATGGCGTTCATATGTCACGAAAATTCCTTCGCAGTTTCCAGATTACCTCACATTGCTTTATCTTTCGCCACAAAAGCAAAACTTCTGAAAGTGACCATCCAATAAAGTCATAAAACCAAATGCAGGAAGGAACCTGCACAGGCCTCTAAGTCCACTGCCGCCTTCGAGGTGGACTTCATGTAAACCATGCAGTCTATTCTTACAGGTTTTGACTAAAGAGATTCCAGAAACTGCTTCAGCGACTCAACCACCCAGTCAGATGAGCCTTCCTTCAACGCAGCAGTTGGGAATGGGGGCAATTTTGCCCCCCGAGGGACACCTGCCAACCTCTGCAGACTGGATCAGCTGTCCTGACTCGGGGGAGGTGCTCCTGGCGCCTGGTGGGGAGAGGCCTGTGAGGCTGCTACAGTGTCCTACACTGTACAGCACGGCCTCCACAACAAAGAACTACCCAGGCCCCAATGTCCACAGTGCTGAGGTGAAGAAACCTTACCTTAATGGAAGCCAAGTATTGCTCTCACTATTGGAGTCCACAGCTTTCAGTTGCTCTAAGAAGATGATACTTACAGCTCTAATACTTCTAACTTCAAAAGGAGAGAGCCAGGGGGCCGGCTCGGTGGCGCAGCAGTTAAGTGCACATGTTCCGCTTCAGTGGCCCGAGGTTCGGATCCCTGGTGCGGACATGGCACCGCTTGGCAAGCCACGCTGTGGTAGGCGTCCCACATATAAAGTAGAGGAAGATGGGCACGGATGTTAGCTCAGGGCCAGTCCTCAGCAAAAAGAGGAGGATTGGCAGATGTTAGCTCAGGGCCAATCTTCCTCAAGAAAAAAAAAAGGAGAGAGCCAGAATACTACCCCAGACCTCTAACCAAATGCTCCCAAGGGTGACAGCATAGCCGATGGGCAGCAGGCCAAGCGCAAGGCAGTGGACACACGTCAGCAATATCAGTAGTAACAACTGTCAGGTAATGTCCCCATCCTCTGGAAACTCCCCGTATCTACACTTCGCCATGTAATTGACAATTTCCCCCACTGTCCACCTACTCCCTTTTCACTCCCCACTACACAGTTTTCTAGTGGCAGCCCACAGGTTTTTTTTTTTTTTTTCTGCATGAGTATTAAAAATAGCATGAAAAGCAAATCAGAGAAGATGAAAATAGTAAATAACCTAAGGTACTTTCCATCTCAGAAAGTCTATGATTTAACAGGACTTAAAAGGTTTGTAAATCAGATCTTGAACTTGAAAAGAGATCGGCAGCGTAAAGAAACAGTCCCATGAATAAACATCTAATGTAAAATAATCATCAAAAGAACATGTGTGCAGATATATGTATGTAACTGCACAGACCCGACTGAGGGAGAACAGAATAAAAGGGAGCTGAAAGTGAACGCTGCTTCTTATAACTGCATTGGCAGGAAAAATGCATATTTAGAGGCTAAAAAACAGAATTTACATTTTCACATATCTTAAAAGATTACAGAATTTTGAAATTCACAGTGGAAAAGCCTTTTGAACAAATCTTAATGACGAGAAAATCTCAGCCTACAGAAACCTTACTGATCAATACGGAATTGATAAATAAATTATGACCCATCCATATATCACACAGCCATTAAAAATCATAATGAAGAATATTTACCAGCATAGGTATAGGCTCACAATATTGTAAGGGAAGACAGGTAACAAACAATATATACAGTATGATACCAATTCTGCATAAAATGTAAATAACAGGAGAGAATAAATACATATAAGTAAAGAAACACACACGCGCACATCAAGAGAGACCAGGAGGAAGTCTGCCAAAATGTTAACAGTGGTTATCTGCGGAGTGGGAAGGTTAGGGCTGATTTCTATTCCTTCTTTGTGCTTTTCTCTATTTTCAAACTGGTCTACAGTGAGACTCTTGTTATGTTTTGTACAGTACTTACAAAACTAATACATTATTACAAATTTAGACCGCATTGTTTCTGGAACTGTCCACAAAAAGGGGGGGGAACCCAAATCTGAATATGCCAGCGTTTTCCGTTGAAGAAATCACCTTGAGAAACAGCAAATGGCATCTTTATTGAGCATTATCATGGTGTGCCTGGCAGTTTATTCTAAGCACTTCAAATGGACTAAGTTATTTAAATCAAACCAAAAATACCCCTGGAAGGCCAGAAGCTGTGAACGAGTGTTGGTCCCCCTACAAATTTCAGTCTCAGTTTCCACACCTTGAAATGAGGAGGTTTATTAATAAAATGATCTTTAAAGCTCCTCTCAAGGCTACACTGAGGTCCTGCGCGTAAGACACTGTGGTCAAGTGTTCGTAAGGAAGCTTGGAGGGAAGGACGGGGCAGCTGCATGCCATCTCCAAAACAAAACCCTACGAAAAAAGAACACAGGATCATGTGTTTCGGTTCCTCCTCCTTAATATTTGTAAAGCAAAAGTCATAACATGTTAAAAAAAAAATTTTTAAGGCCCACATTTTTCCAATACTTGGACGCAACTGATGCCATCAACACGAAGTCTGGCGTCAGAGGGAAGAGAATCATTGAAAGGTTCCGTTTGTTGTCAAACCTTGTGGCTGCTTTTTGTTAACCTGGAGTTAACAAAAACTTTCAGAAATATGTCAGTGGCTTTCGGGGAAGACCATTTTAGTGTGTGTTTCAAGGGAGGTCAGGACCTAACTGGGATTCACCCAACGGCGTTGCACTTCTGAAATAAAACCAAAACCTCAACGCAACGAGTGGAAGGAAACGGGGGCCAGCGTGGATCGCCTGTCTTGGGGAGAACTGCAGCCGCGTGGCTAAGGGAACTGGGGCTTCCCGGTGAAACGGGGGGCTGCTCCCGCACTCACGGCCCCACTGACGGCGGCCGGGCGCGGCTCCGGGGTCCACGCGTGGGTGGGCGGCTTGGGGATGACACTGACCCGTTAGGTCTACTTCGGGTCCCACCTGCCACCATCAAAAACAGGTTGGCGAACATCGTTAGTAACGAAATTAACCACATAGAAGTGCACGTCTGTTAAAAACAAACACAAAAACACCGGTGGGTCTAGGATGGGAATATTGAGGGAGACCGTTTCCAGGTTTCAACCACACAAACTAAGCATCACAAAGACGCAAGACACACAGGACACACAAGAATGCGAGGGTGGAAGGCACCTTCGGCTGGAACACAAAAGAGAAAAGCGAAGCGACTGGAAATTGGGGCGGCCCGGGCCCCGCGCGAGCCCCGGGACTCGCAGCCGCCCGCCCGCGTCCCCTCGCGGGGCGCGCGGCAGCCCAACGGCGACAAAGCCAGCCCGCGACTTCCCCGGGCGGGCCCCGAGGCCGGACCGGGCGCTGGGCGCCGGACGGAGGGACCCGGCCGCCCCCGAACCGCCGGCGATGCGCGCTTCGTCCGGGGCCCCGCCGGCCCGGG
>NC_060271.1:39246401-39266355 GCF_021613505.1 Equus quagga
TCAGGAGACTGTGGTACTGCACGTGGCTGTGGTACTGTGGTGACTATAGTGGTAACATGACCGTGGTACTATCCTTCAGGAGACTGTGGTACTGCACGTGGCTGTGGTACTGTGGTGACTATAGTGATAACATGACCGTGGTACTATCCTCCAGGTGACTGTGGTACTGCACGTGGCTGTGGTACTGTGGTGACTATAGTGGTAACATGACCGTGGTACTATCCTTCAGGAGACTGTGGTACTACCTGTGGTATATAGTAGTGACTACAGTACCACCAAGACTGGTACTCTCCACTCACTGTGACACCGTACATGCCTGTGGTCCTGTAGTGACTGTGGAACGGTACCCTGTGTGGGGTGGACGTCTGCATGACTGTACCATGCTTTTTCACGTTCGTTGTCTTACTCCTGCCAGGGGCAGGTGTGACCCGCAGCCCATTTCTAAGATGCAGGTGAAGTGAGCTGCCGTGGATGCGTCGCCTAGGGCAGACTTTGACCCCAGGATTCCTAGCTTCAAAGGCAGGCCCTTTCCCCTGGGACAGATAACCTCGGCCCCAGTGAGGGTTATGGAGAGGTCAAGGGACAAGCAGTTAAATAATGGGGCCTAGTCCACAGAGGGTTCTGGAGAGAGGACTGATAAGCAGGGTTGGAGTGCCTGGGATGTCGGGATGTCGTTAGGCACTGAGTTATTTGCACACAGTGAATGGGATTCTCACCCAGGGACTGAGGCCGTCCTGGCGAGCAGGGTTTGCTTTGAAGAGCCCAGCTGTATCTCGCTCCTCCGACTCCCTGAGTAGCACGAATAGCAAGGAGCCCGTTCTCGGGGACGAGGAGTGCTAGCTCCTTCTGGCGAAAGCTGAAGTTACTGAGGGCTCTGACGGTGCTGAGGAGGGAGAGACACTGAATGAAGGGAAATCCTAGAAGACTTCTTGAAGGAGATGGCAAGCGAGGGCAGTGCAGTCAGGCTCACTCTTTTGCTGGCTGTAGAGCCCTTGGAGGATCTGAAGGAAGTATAACCCTGTCCGGGAAGCATGCACGGAGATGCACATTTTATGCTAAGGAGTCCTTGGGCCCCCGATGCCTGTCCCGGACGCAGGGTAAGGAGCTTTGGCCTGGATCCGATCAGAACCCATCCAGCTCCTCCAGGCTCGGGTTCAGATCAGGACCGGAGCTCAGGTCAGACGCGGGGGCCCGTCTGGTGTCCTGCGACGCAGAAGCCAGGGCCAAGCCCAGGGGGAGATAGGACAGATTTGTGGCCTGGTAGCAACAGTCAGCCTGGCAGAGGCCACCTGGCCCACGCCCCTCTGACTCCGTGGCCATCCCCTGCTTTGGGAAGTGTGACCTCGAATTTCCTCTCCAGTGGCCTTTCAAAGATGGGGCTAGAAAAGCAGAAATGAACCCTGCGATCGTTTTGTCCACACTGAAACCTGCTCCTGGGGAGGTGTTTACACATCATCTCCTGTCTGCACGTCCCGCTTCTGCAGACCCCTGGCCCATCTGAGCCCCGACAGCGCCCAAGGCAGACCCCAACCCCACTTGAGGTTCTAGGACCAGGTTTTCAAACGGGGTCGACAGCACCCGCCGGGCTCCAAGGAGGCGGAACCACGTGGGAGGTGGAGCAGATAGGGTTCTCAGGAGCCCCCACCACGATGTAGCTAGATCAGCGCACAGCTCAGAAGTCCGTGCATGATTTCTGTGTGTGCTCTGAAGGAGTGCCACTGCTTGGAAGAGAAGAAAACTGTGCTCAGAAATTGCCCGGGACACACTCCTGTCCCCAGCTGACCCTTAGCTGGACCTGCCGAGTGTCATCTCACTGAGGCCTCAACCTCTGGCTCCTTATTCCAAGGTGAGGAAGTCTGTGGACTGACGTGTCCTTCTCTTACCTTGTATCTTTGCCCCTCAGCAGAGGGCCCCCCACTCCCACCCCAGGCGGCGGGAACGCCAGGCCCTGCCCAGCCCTCAGCCAGGGCCCCTCCACCACCAGTAGGGACCCGTGCGCTAGAAGCCCTAGTCACTCAAGCAGGACTGAGACAGCCCCCCGAAGGGGGCCCAGCCCAATTCAGCTCCCAGCCCTGGGAGAATGACTTGGCCACCCTGGCATTAAAGCCGAGGGCTGGCCCTTGGGCAGTGGCACAGCCCCCAAGGTCTGTGAGTGGTAGAGGCCAGCCTGCCGGCCAGGGCTGCCAGGAGCTAGCTCCTAATCCCATGAATCCTAGGGCAACCTGGCAACCTGCTGTGTGACCTTGGGCAAGTAGCTTTCTCTCTCTGGGCTTCAGTTGCCCCAGCTGAAAATGGAAGGGGTGAAGATCCAGTGAAATAACGTTAATCTCCTAGTTCAGGGTGAGAGCGTTTGCAAGAAAGGGGGGCTCCCTCCAGTCGGGTTGGGGGAGGGGACCGAGGACAGCCCCCAGCCCCCGCTCTGCACCTTTTGCTTCGTGGACCAGGTGCTCTGCTGGGACGAGGGGCAAAGGACAAAGAACCTGCTGGCCGGACTCGCCCTGGTTCTGGGATTCCCCAGGGAGGGGAGAGTTCCGCCGGGGCCACAGAAGGCCTCAGGAATCCCGACCCTTTCTAGACGTCAGGGGGAGGGAATCACTCTCCCCACAGGGAGGGCTCAGAGGCCGGCAGCTTCCCTCCCACTCGGGGTCTCAGACCCTGCTGAGATGACTGGTGGCGACAGCCCCTTTCCTCATGGGCAGCGGCTGGTCCAGTGCATGCCCTTCTGCGGCTGAGGAGCGGATGCTGGTCAAGGGCCGGGCTCTGCTCTGGTCCCGGCTGCCCACTCCCCTGACAACCACCAGCTTCCCCTACGTGGGCATGAGTCATTTTCATCTCTGCGTCCAAACAGCTTCACTGGTCAGGGTTGGGCTGTGGTGAGGCCAAAGTCCCGGGTTACCATGGCAACTCACCATGCTTTGCGGCTGCCTGTTGCCATGTATCTTCTCCAAGACACAGTAAGATCTTCGGGGTCAGGGACATGTCCTCTTACTCACCAAGTGTCCTGGGCACCTGGCAAGGTATGTGGCACACAGTAGGTGCTTAATAAATGTTTGCTGCCTGAGTGAATGCATGAACGACCCATCAGAGCGAGTTAGAGCCATGTTTACTGAGCACCTACTGTGGGCCAGGTACCATTCTGGCACTTGACGCGTAATCAAGTGTTTTGCTGCCCACAGGAAGCCCCAGCGTGGGGGCTGCTGTCGTCCTCTTCTTACTGGTCAGGACTCTGAGGCTCGGTAACTTCAGATCTCGCAGCCACTAAGTGACCAAGTAGGATTTGAACGCACAGCGTCTGCTCTCGAAGCAGTGAGTTTCGTTGCCTCTCAGTTAGTCATTCTGTGGCACGGCACAGATCGTGTTGACAGCCCCAGCAGAGTGTGGGCAGCACGTGCCTTTAGCAGCCAGGGAGGCTAAATGGGTCAACAGCGTTGATTACGGCTCTCCTGACGGTGGGTCCGGCCGTGTCCTTCAGGCTGGTTTATTGACGCTTGTGACCGGCCCATCCCAGGGTAGGCCCCACTCCCGGCACGCCTCCAGCAGCTCCCACCGCGTGGTCTTAGGCAGGCCCTCTCCACCACGGGGCCACTCCCATCTGCCCCTTGCTGCTTAAATCCCCAGCTCCCAGTCGAGTGGACAGACTGGAGTCCTCTGTCCGGCAGTTCTGGAAGGGTCCCGGAATTGGGTCTCCCTGGCTGTCACTGGTTTGAGCCTGGAGCAGTCACTAGTAATGGTTTAATGATAGATTGGCCAGCTGTGCATCACAGGCCTGTCTCTGAGCCAGGGGTGTGCCAGCCCCAGCCAAGCTGCGGTGTTTGAGAGTGGGAAGGTGGGCTTCTGTGGGGGAAATTGGGGTGCTGTTTACCAGGAAAAGGGGAGCGGGAGCAGACGTCCAGTACTCCTCCTTGTGGGAAGACCAGTCCCCTTCTCGGTCAGCTCAAGCAGAAACTTCCAGGAGATCCAGGCCTGCCTGTGAGCCAGTCCTCCCAGGTCTGGTGCTGCAGACCTTATCAGGTCATTTACTGACACTCATGGGTGAAAAGGACAGAATGGACTTTTCAGAGTTGAGCTGAAAGCTCCCTGCCCTCAGGGAGATTGTAGTTCAAAGACACTCAAGGTGGCCTGGCAGGTTGTCAGGAGACTTTCTTTGTAAGCTTTTCTAGAGGATTTAAGGCCACTGTGCTAGGAGAGTAAAGGAAACCCCTTTGCTGTCACTGTTCACAGCTGTTTCCCTGGTGTGAGAAGCCACCTCTCCCTCCTCTCTGGCTGCAACCAGAAAGGAGCTAATCCCGGGTCCTTCCAAGGTGGGAGGAAGAGTCAGGGGTCAGGGGGACCCAGTCGAGCCCAGCTGGCGAGCCCGGCACGCCCTGACCTCTCAGGGCCCAGCAGCAGGTCATCCTGGGGAGCTGGGGCCAGCGTGACCGCAAAGGGCAGCGTGACCTTCCTGCAGGCAGGCAGGCCTGCCAGACACACCCACATGGAGTCAAGCCACCCTTGGCTCCCACAGCCGGTGTCCTCACGTCCCTCGTGGCAAAGAGGAGGAGTCTCACCCCACTCTCCAGGCCGCCTCCCCGGACGCAGGCAGCAGGGGAGCACGGGTCTCCAGGCCCACCAGGGGCACGGGGCAGGGAGGGCCAGGAACGCCGTGTGCCCTCCGAGGGCTCACGCCTCCTCTGCTGCCAGATCCCCTGGCCTGGTTTGGGGGCCACCTCTGGAGCCTTCGTGTTGGCAGATGTCTGAGCGTGTGTGCGTGTGCATGTGTGTATGTGTGGGTGCACCTGTTTTCCATTTTTTCCTTCTCAAGGAGCCGATATAGAACAGTGAATCAGACTGTGAGCTCGAGAGTCAACAAAGCAAAGTTCCTGCGCTGGCTCTCCCACTCACGGCTGAGCGCCCGGGGCACGTCCTAGACCTCTCTGAGCCTCAGTGTGGTCATCTGTACAATGCAGATTCAGTGAGATCATCCCTCGGACGTCCTGGGCATGGCGTGAGCGCTCAGGAAGTGGTGGCCACGATGGTGAGGCTGTGGGCCGTGTTCCGCCAGCTACTCCAACCCTTCTCGTGCACGCTTTACGAAACCCTCAGGCATTTCCTTACAACCGAAACGGTTTGTTTGAAGCAATGCTGATAGGTTAGCGGGGGAGGGGCTGCTGTGCCCCTGGGGTCCCACAGACTTTGGGGTTCAGACCCCACTCCTCCTGCTGGAGGCCTTGGACAAGCCCCCTAATCTCGCCATCTGAGCCTCCTGGGGCCTCTCTAAGACACCGCCCCCAAGTCGGTGACCTCAGATGGCACGGGGACTCTCCTACAGGTCTGGAGGTCAGAAGTCCGAATGGGTCTCACTGGGCGACAATCAAGGTGTCAGGGCTGCCTTCCTCCTGGCGGCTCCAGGGGCAAATCTGCTTTCTGGCCCTTTCCAGCTTCTAGAGGCCACTAGTCCGTGGCTCGCGGCCCCTTCCCCCGTCTTCAAAGTCATCACTCTGAGCCGGCTTGAGTAGTCACAGCGCCCTCGGGCTCTCTTCTTCTGTCCCCCTCTTCCACCTCCAAGACCCCTTGTTACTCGCGGGGCCCACCTGGGTAATCCGTGATACTTTGTCTATTTTAAAGTCAGCTGAGTAGCAAATTTAATTCTATCTGCCTTTCCCAGGTAAGGCGGCATGCTCACAGGCTCTGAGGATTGGGACCTGGGTCTCCTGGGGGAGCCCTTTATTCTCCGGCCACACTCTCTGAGCCTCGGTTTTCTCATCTATAAAGTGACAGCTCTAGTCCCAAACCCCAGGGCCACGGGGAGGGTTCCAGGAGACTGTCGAACATGCCAGCTCCGAAAGTGCAGGTGGGAGCTGCCCTGAGCACCTGCCGAAAACAAGCTCTGCTCCAGGTGCCACTCAAGATGGCCAGGGACGGAAGATGTCAGAGCGCCAGCAGCAGAGCCCATGGCAGTGTGACTAGGACAGGAGAATGTCATCGGGGAGGGTTTGCCCTTGGAGAGCAAAACAGAAACAGGGAAGTTCAGTTGACCCCGCACTGGGTGCGCAGCTGCTCCACGAGCAGGCTCGGGGTCACCCTGGAAGGCTTCCTGGGGGGTCGATTTGGCAGGAGGGAGGGGCATGCAGGGGGCTCTCCAGGTCCCAGGGACAAGGTGGGCATTGCAGGGAAGAAGCACACAGGGTTCTGGGTCCCTCTGTCTGGCTGGGATGATGGACCAGTGACCCTCAGTGACATCATGGTGTGAGGGGTCTCTGATGGAGCAAACCGTGGCACGAGGCAGCGATGAGCACAGGGCGGGGCTTCCAACCACTCTGACATTGTTGCTCACAAAGGACTTCCTTACACACTAAGTGATTTACGGGGACAATCTGATTTGCTCCTCGGAGCAACCCTATGAGGTAGGAGCTATTACTGACCCCGTTTTAAAAATGAGAAAACTAAGGCTCAGAGAGGTTAAATACTTGCCTAACATCACACAGCACACCTAGTCATGGGATTTGAATCCAAGCAGTCTGGCTTTTGGGGAAGGAAGGCTGGGACTAAGTTCTAAGGTGAAGCATCAAGGATGAGGCGGAGGCCGGGGAAGGAAAACATCCCAGGCGGAGGGGAAGAGCGTGTCTGGAATGCGGGAGATGAGAGAGTTTGGCCCCTTGGAGGAATCCCAGAGAGTTTGGCCTGGCCAGAGCAAAAGTATGAGTGGACAGTGTGGGAGACGGGCCGGGCCGGACCTCACAGAGCTCCATGGCCGTGGGGCAGAGTCTGGACTTGGCTGGGAGAGCACTAGGGAGCCAAAGAAGGGGTTCTACAGGAAGCAGGACCAGATTGGGGTCGCGGACGGTGAGGGAAGCCTGATCTTCCAGCAGACTCCTCTGCTGGTGGAGGGACGGGCCCCTCTCTGAGGACCACTGGCATCCCTTCCTGCAGGGCGCGTGCGGAGGATGACCCGCCTCACCTGCTTCCCGGGCCGGGGCCCACGCAGTCTGCGCTCAGCGTGGCCTTCGCAGGATGTGCTGCCCAGGCCGTTTCCGGCTGCAGTGTCCCACCATGTCCCCGGGACTCCCAGCCCTCTGGGCTCAGATCACCAGCCTGATAGCCTGACGCCAGCCGGCCGGAAGGGTCAACTCCGTGGCATTTGACCTTCGTCCAGCAGAGATGAAACCGACTCCTAATTAATAGCCTGTGGGATGGAGAGTTACCTTGGCACAGCTTGCAAGTAATTTAAAGCTTGTCCTCGGAGGCCAGTCCATAAATAACGCTTAATTAGCTGAAGGTCTCCTGGGGACACGGCAGCCGTGTGTTACTGGGCCCGCCAGCTCAGGGACCTCGACTTTCAGGCTGGGGTAGCAAGGGGACACTGAAGGTGTCACCCTGATGCAAAGTCTGTCTCTTCTTTCCCAAAACAGCAGCTCCGGTCTCTCCTCCGGCAGCAGCTCCCAGAAGGGCTGCCAGGGTTGGGGGCCCAGCTCAGCTGCTTCCTGCCCACGCCCTTGACGTTTCCAGGACCTCAGGGCCTCGTCTCTAAAATGGGCCAATAGCTCAAGCCCACAGCCCCTTGAGGACTTGCCTAAATGTACGGGTCAAAATTAAGGAGAAGGAATTTAGAGCTTTTTGGATTTGGGGACCGAAGCTAAGGGGTTGCGTGCGTGTGGCCTCACTGTAGCTCTTAGAGCAGCTCCTGAGTGAACACTGGCGAGGGCGATGTCACATGGTTGCTGCCGCCCCTCAGTCTGATCCACTCCAGGCCGACTGCTCTCACGTCGCACGTGTGCGGGCAGCTCTGGGTCAGCTGGCCGTTGTCAGCTGTCTGTCCAGAAGGCGGTGTCCGCTCTGCGTCACGGAGTGGCTCTGTCGGAGCCAGATTTCCTGCTGCCCAGGGCAGGGGCAGAAGGCCCGTGACTTGGCATTCCGGCCCCCTGGGTATTGCCCTGGCCAGCTCCCCGGGTGTGTGACCTGGGCAGCCCCACGGGACCCCACGCTTAGAAGGGCCCAGCACTAACGCCCCGCTGTGGCTGTCTTGAAGTTGTCAGCAATTTTTGAACACGGGGCCCCAAATTTTCGTGATGCACAGGGCCTGGCAAATTATGTGGCCGGTCCTCGTGAGAGCCACCCCGCACCGGCTGTCATCTTCATCCCTCCCAAGGTCCCCTCAAGGACGTTGTCGCCCACCTCACAGGGGCGGCAAAATGACGTCGTCATTCATTCGTTCACATATTCACAGCCACCTGATTCCCAAGCTAGGGGTTCACCATGAGCACCTTGGTTCCAGAGGGTGTGTGTTGGCGACGGGGAAACAAGTGGAAAATCACTGTTAAAACTTCAGATAGTGACAAAGTGCTATATAGATGACACAGCGGGTGCTGTGAAGGGAGAGGGCGTGAAAGACGAACTTCATCGAGGGGCGCTGGCCGGGCTCTGGTGTGAGGCTGGGCCTCGCTGCCGTCCTGGGGTGCTTTTCAAAGCTCTGAGGTCATTTCCAGGTTCCCTCAACCCCCACAAGGACTTCAGTAAGTGGAGTCCAAGTAGGGGAGCCAGTGAGGGGGCTCCTTGCGCCCAGGGGACTAGTTAACCATCCCCCCGCAGCCCTGGCTTCTCGAACTAAACCCAGAAGGCTGAGTTTGGGGGCAGGTGGGTGAGGAGGGCGGCTGCCTGGCTCTCTCTGAGCAGCTCCAGTTCCCACGGCCGGCAGCACGCCCTGAACCTGAGGCCTCATGCCCCCCCCCGCCCCCGCGTCCGGGGAGGGTTTCTTGCACTTTTGACCTTCCCCACGGTGAGCAGAGGGAGGCCAGTTTCGATTCTCAATTCCCCAGACGGAGATGGTGAAGCCCAGAGACGCCAATGACTCATCCAAAAGTCACACAGCAAATCAACTCCAGAGCAGAGTGCCGGCCTGCCGGGCCCCAGCCAGGCGGCTTTCCATTCCAAAGGGCAGCTCAGGCCCGGGAGCTGCCAAGGCTGTGCAGTCCAGGGCCGCTCCCGGAGCTCTCTGGAGCAAACCGCGGCCCCCTGCTTGGTGGAGAGGGGGAGCGGCTGGTGGGCAGCCGTCAGGACACTTTGGCCTCTGCGTACACCTGGAGGAAGGCCTCCTGCGCGCGCCCCAGAGGAGCGAGCTTCCCAGAAAGCCGAGCGCAGAGGCGGGCACCTCCCCAGTGGGTCGGGCGGGAAGCCCAAGGCTGACCCCGGAGGAGGCCGGGCCCTGGGTTTGGAGGCCCCCCGGGGAGGCAGAGGATGGGGTCCCTCGCGGAGCGGCCGCCCCCAGATGGGTGGAAGCCGCCGGCCCCAGGGATGCTCCGGAGGAGGGAGGCGGCGCTGCAGCTGGGCCGGGGCCTGCCAGGGGGCGCGGCGGAGGGCGGCGGGCCGGTTCACGCGGCGGCCAGCAGACTGGCTGCGTGTTGCAATGTCTGGTGGCGTCGGCAGCATCCTGTCCGCGCGCGCAGCTGGGGTAAGCTCAGGCCGGCGCGCAGGAGCGTGCGGCGCGGCCGGGCCTGCAGGCTGCTGGCACCTTGCATCTCATTTACAGCTCCGGGTTCAGCCGCAGGTCAGCGGCGCCCGTGACATCACGGCGTTTGTTTACCGCCCGCTCGCCCAGGGGAGGAAGCGGGCGGTCCCCGCCGCGGGAGGGGGACCCCGTCCCCACGCCCCCATCCGCGTCCGGGACCCCAGCCCGGCCCCTCCCCGTCTTTTCCCCATCCGAAGCCCCAACCTCAAGCCCCCATCGGCGCCCCAACCCCAAGCCCCAACCTCCTCCCCAATCGCGCCCCCCCATCCGCGCCCCGACCCAGCCCCTCCCCCCCCACCTCCCACCCACCCCCTTCCTCTACCCTTTCCACCCCTTTCCCGTCCGCCAAGTGGGATCGCAGCCCAAGCCCCACCCAGGACCGCAGCCCAGCCCCGCCCCACGCCCTCCCGGGACCCCCGCGGGCCGCCCCCTCCGCCTGGCCCTGGGGCCATTTCAGAAGGACTTCCCGGAGCCTCCCGCCAGCCCCGCCGAGGTGTCCCCGCGGCTCCTCCCGCCACCCCCGCACCCACCCTCGGCCGCTTTGTTGTTGGAAACCGTGTGTTTACCAGCGGCGCTGGTGGGTAGCTGGCCTGCTTGGCCGCGTCCGGGCACCCTGTTCCTGGGGAGGCGGCCCTGCCACCTGGAACTGCTTCCTCGCCGCCCCTCCTCCTCCCTCTGCTTAAGCTGAGTGTTCTGGAAGCTGAAGGGACCTGGGGATCCAAGTCGGGACCTTTCTCTTCCTCCATACCCAGGACTTGCCAAAGCCGACCCCCGCCTCCCGGAGAGGGAGGCGCAGGGGCTCCTGCGTGGCGCCCCCTTCTTGCATTTTCTCAGGCTGAACCGTTTGGGGTCGTCCTGGGACCCCCCTTCCTCTGGCAGCCCAACCTGCAGCCCCGCGGAGGCCTCCTCTTCGTCACCTCTACCGCAGAGCACCCCAGCCCCGGCCACCTGTGGCACCTGTCACCTGTGTGTACAGCAGCTCCTAGCTGGCCCCCCTCCACTGGTGTGGTTCCCACCCCCGTTCCAAACCCCCAATCCAGCAGTCAGAACTCATTTCAAAATCCAAGTCAGAGGGTGTCAATTCTCTGTTCACAACCCTTCCGAGGGCTTCCAGTGTCACTGGGAAGAGAATTCAAAGCCCCTCCCCCGCAATGGCTTCAGCCCCACACCCTTGCTTCTCTCTCCACCACTTGGCCTCCTTGCTGTCCTCCAGCATACCAAGCTCATTCCCACCCCAGGGCCTTTGCACTGCCTGTTTCCTCGGGCTGGAATGCTCTTTCCCTAGATGTCTGCATCGCTCCCTCCTTCACTTCCTTCAAGTATCTGCCCAAATGTTACCTTGTCAGAGAAGCTTTTTCTGTCCCCCCACATCTAAATACCATGCCCACGCCATAATCACCCCCACCCAGCCCCCCTACAAAGCTTCCTGTTCCTCCCACGCACTTTTGGCCACCTTTATACATTGTACAGTCAATCGTTCGGGTGTTTATTGTCCTCCATCTTTCCCATGCACACAGGAAAGCCAGCTCCAGGAGAGTGGGTGAGTTCATGTCCCACTGTACCCTAGGACCCCAGCAGTGCCTGGGACGTGATCCCCTCTCAATGAACACTCCTTGAATGAGTGAGTGAGTGAAGGAAGGAAGGAAGGAAAGAGGCGGGATGGGGGTGGTGAAGGAGCTTGGCTTTGGGGCCCAGGGTCCATGTTGCTCTGAAACTTTTGGTGGTGCGGCCGGCGTGAGTTACTCTGCCTGTCTGAGCGTCATCCCTGCACTGGGCGTAGGGCCCCATTTCTCCGGAGGACGATGCTGAGGACGTGCCCGTGCCGGAGAGTGGTGGGCAAATGCCGGGCCCCCTCCCCTCCTCGGTACCCCCCTCAAGGTCACCTGATGGAGGACCTGAAGCAAGGGTCTTGGGGCTTCAGCCCGTGACTCAGGCTCGAGTCTCTCCACCCGGTGCTCCGTGCTCCGCACACCAGTGCACTCGGGGACAGAGAGGACGCGCAGCCCCGGGCCGGCTCGTAGGCTGTTCCCGTTGTGAAAAGACGCGTGAGCGCTCGAGTTTCCCGCTGGAAGTGGGAGCTGTTCTGCTCTCCCTGTGAGTGAGCGAGCCCCTGAGCCAGTTTCCCTGGACGGTTTCCCCGGTGGCCCCAGAACCAGAAAGATTCACAAGTCACATGCCGGGAAGGGAGGGGGACTTAGCCGGTTGTCACACTTGGTTTCTGAGCAGTTGCTACAGATGTGGCTCTTGGCAGGTGGAGGGGGGTGCCTTCTGTCCTCGGGGACGTGAGGCATCCATCACGGAGGGAGACGTGTGTCTCAGCGAGTGGAAAGGAAGAGATCCGGGAAGGGAAAAGCAGGGGCGTGCGCACATGTGTTTATAGCAGCTGTGTTCGTAGCGGCAGAAGCTGCCCCCAGGGTGTCCTTCAGGAGGGGGAACCTGCCCACAACGTTGTGTCATTCAGCACTTGAAAGAAAGGAGCTCTCAAGCTGGGAAAAGATGTGGAGGAGCCTCAAATGCACGTTACTAAGGAAAGAAGCCAGTCTGAGAAGGCCACACACTGTGTGATTCCACCCATATGAGACTCTGGAAAAGGCCGAGCTACGGAGACAGTGAAAGGATCGGATCGGGTTGCTGGGGGTGCGGGGAGGGGGAGAGGAACAGGTGGGGCGCAGGGGCTGTCAGGGCAGGGGGACTATTCTGGGCGACGCTGCAGTGGTGGATACAGGTCTTTATATGTTTATCCAAACCCATAATTCTGTGGAACAACACCGAGCGCAAACCCCGGTGTAAATGATGGGCCTGGGGTGATCATGACCCGTCAGTGTCGGTTCATCAGTTGTAACAAAGGTGCAGTCTGGTGCCAACAATAATGGAGGAGGCTACGCATGAGTGTGGGCAGAGAGTATGCTGGAGAGCTCTGCACCTTCTGCTCAGTTTTCCGTGAACTTAAAACTGCTCTAAAAAAATAAAGTTTTTTAATAAAAAATTATTTTTCAAAAGCCGGGATAGGACTAGGAAGCAAGTGTCTGTGGGGGTGGGGGCATTTTACATGAAGGCCTCACAGGTAGAGTCACTTGAGCAGGAGCTATAAGAAGAGAAGGCAGGGCGAGAGGGCTACTTGGGGCAAGAGGACAGTGAACAGTTGGTGCAAAGGCCCTGAGGTAGAAGTGGATGAGGTGGTTATGCAAACAAGGAGACCAAGGTGGTGCAGACCAGTCAGCCCTGGGAGGGGAAGAGCTGAAGGTGGAGAGATGGGAGCACACTGGATTGGAAAGGGCCTGTGGTCATAGAAACTCTAGATTTCACTCTGGGTAAGACGGGAGGCACTGGGAGTTGTGAGCAGAGCGTCAAGGTCTGACTTACTTTGTAGAAGGATCTCCCTGGCTGCTGTGTTGAGAATAGACCGGGGCAGGGCGGGGGTCGGGGGGCCAAGGTCAAAGCAGGGAGTCTCCTGCCCACTTGCCTCGGGCTCCTCGGGCCAGGCCTCTCTGGGCCGCATCCGGAGAGTAAGGAGACGGGACCTGCCTGTACTAGTTTCTGTCGCTGCCACGACCAGTGACCATAAGCTGGTGGCTCAGAACAACAGAAGTTTATTCTGTCGCCGTTCTGGAGGCCAGAAGTCTGGCGTCAAGGGGTCGGCAGGGCCACGCTCCCTCCGGAGGCTCTCGGAAGGACCCTTCCTCGGCTTTTCCAGCTCCTGGGGGCTCCTGGCAGCACCGCTCCCACCTCGGCCTCCGCCGTCACGTGGCCTCTGCTCTGCTCTGCTCTGCGTGTCTCTCATCCGTCTCTGTAAGGACACCTGTCGGTGCATTCAGGGCCCACCCTCATCCAGGGGGATTGCCTCTCAAGATCCTTAACTTTATTTCTTCGGCAAAGACCCTTTTTCCAAATAAGGTCACATTCACGGGTATCCAGAGTTAGGACTTGGACATAACTTCTAGGGGGACGCAAGTCCAGCCACTACCCCCCGGGGCCGTTGTGAAGACTAGGTCTGCGTGCCTATCCCAGGGCCCCGCACCCAGGGGGAACCCGGCAACGTTAGCTGTGGCAATCGATGGTGAGTGCCCCCCGGAGGACCGAGGAAGCTCCTGGGCCCCGTGCTGACCCGCGCTCAGGAGGGCAGCCCCTGTCCTCCCCTGCTCTCCCACCTCTGCCCCTAAGGGCCCCCAGTGTCCCCACAGCGGGTGAGGGTCGTCACTGTCACCCGTTCAGCAAGCTCTTGCTCTGCGGGCCCCTGTGCTGTGCCAGCGCAGGGCCGCGTCCTTCCTTCCTGCCCAGTCCTTGTCATACGGCATGTGCTTGGTGACACCTGTGCCATGAACTGGTATGTCCTTTGACGGGGTCACTTGGCTCCTGCAGGGGAGGTACCGTGGCTGAGGGAGCCGGATTGGGCCCCAGACCGAGCGGGTTGGAGGCCCAGCTCTGCTGACCCCGGCTGAGTGACTCCGGCTCTATTGCAGCGCCCTGCCGTGCCTCAGTTTCCTTGTGTATAAATTGGGTGCCACGCCTCCCTCCCAGGGAGCCCTGTGACTCCCCAGGGGCCGGCCGCAGGCTGGACGTGGGCCGAGGGGAAGTCTGTCCGGCTCCAGGCTGCGGTCAGGACCTCGTGGGAGGAGGACACCGCTGGCTGATCTAATTTGCGGAGCTGCATGACCGTGCCTCCAGCAACTGAGCTGGCGGGAGCCAGAACATTCTGGGCAGGCCCAAGCAGGTCAGGAAGCCAGGCGGGCCTACTGTGCACGGCTGTGCAGCGATGTCCTGCCTGTCGCTCGGGCAGCTCGGCAGCAGGAAGAGGAATGGAGGACGGGCTCCAGCCCAAGTAAGTCCCTGACAGAGAGGCCCAGTGGGTTTTGTCACCTCTGACCCCCGGGGGTCACAGGTCAGCGGTGGGCACAGCTAGCAAATTGAGGCTGCACAAAGGGCAGGGTGCAGACAGGGGTGTGCGGAGTCTGGAAACAGGGCTCCCGGGAGGGAAGGGGGAAAGATTGGAAAGTCTGGAAATGTCTCGAGGCAGCACCCACTCACTGCCATCGATTCTGAAGGGTCGTCTTTGGAGGAAGGGCCCATAGGCTTGCTGGGTGTGACAGGCCAGCACTCCCAGTGGGTGACAGCGAGGAGCATCGAATGGGTTCATTCTTAGAAGAAGAAGCTTCTGTCCCAGAAAGGCCATGAGAGCGGTAGCATTCAAACCTGATTATTTTCTTTAGCAACAGACTCTTTATAGAAATAACTGTTACAGAACCCTAATGAGGTGCCACTGCTCTGGGTGGCCTGGGAGCGGTGCCTGGGGCCCTGTCTGCAGCCCCGAGCGTCCCCGTGGAGCCCCCCGGGTTGCCCAGAGCGCAGCATGGAGACCTCTGCTCCCGGGAGCTCCTCTCCCTGGGGGCCTGCAGCTCCTCGCCAGCTGTCTCCACCTTCCTGGGCGGGGGGCATGGACTGAGGAGGGCCTTCTGAGTCAGGGACAAGGATGGGGACAGAGAGGTCTTGAAGATTCTGTGGCTGTGCCCCGTGCAGGCTGCGTCTGGAGGCAGAGAGCCCCGGCTGGGGTCTTCCAGGCATCGTCACCCGATGACTCCAGTGTTGTGGGGGACACTGGGGTCTTCTGTGAGCGAGGGGGCCGCTCTTCCTGTTCCTGAGTTAATGGTAACAGTAGTGACCATAGTAGCTTGCAGAGATCGTGTCCTTTCTTCATCCTCCCAACTGCCCTGCGAAACGAGTGCTTCACTGTCCTTGACTCACAGGGCGGGTCGCTGGGTGTTCCGGGTTCATGGGCTCCTAAGTGGTGGATCGGAGAAGCGAACCCAGGCGGCCCGGATCCCAAGCCCGCGTTCTGGGCCGCTCTCCTCAAGGGATAGGGGCCTCTTTTTGGAAATGGGCCCGCATGTGAAAGAGGGGAGAGCTCACAATTTAACTTAAACCATACACACAGCTGTTGAGAGTGTGTGTCCATGTGCACAGGGCGCACCCACTTCTTGGGGCCCTGCTCTGACGCTGGACGTGTCACACACCGAGTGTCCCCACCTGCTTGTTCCCCGCTGGCCGCCAGGGTGGATTTTTATTAACAACCTCCTGCGGGAGGTGCTGAGAGCGGGGCCGGGCAGTGTACCCTTCCACCCCCCACCCTCCCTGCCATGGTTTGGGGTCTCTGCTGGGTATTTTCTTTCCTTCTGAGAAGCCAGCTCAGCGCCACTTCGCTCTGAAACATGGGGCCGTGGGACGCGAGCTGGGAGACACCTGCCCAGAGCCTTGGGTCCTTCCAGACTGCCGCTTACAAAAAGATGCTCCTCCTGGGCCCTGGCTGAGACCACCCGGCTCATGTCACACAGCGATTGTGCTCCGCAGCTGAACTCCAGCCGGGAAGGCCAAGCGCAGGCACGAGGGCGAGCCCGTCTGGGGAGGAAGGCCGGGCTGGGTGGGGAAGAGGCGCTCACTGATCCCGTCAGCAGACTTTTCTAGGGGCTTCCTGGTGCCAGTGCCATGTGACACCGCTAGTTGGCTTTTACTCAGGGCCTGGCCTGTGCTGGATGCTGAGTGACGAGGTGAATAGGATTCCCCAGAGGCCCTCTTGAGCCCGTGGGGGAGGCGGGGTTCACAGACAGGCCCAGCAGGCTCGCACCTGTGCCCCAGCGGAGGCAGGAACCAGGGTTGGTGTTGGCGGTCGGGAACGTGAGTTCTGAGTCACACCGCGCCGCTGCTTATAAGTGGTGTGACCCTGGGCAAGTCATTTCACCCGTCTGAGCCTCGCCTGTAAAATGGAGAGAGTAAGCATACCCACTCGTGGGATCGCGAGGATGGAAGGAGAGAACACGTGGATGTGCTCAGTAGGTGTCAGCCATCATGTAGTGGTGTTACTGTCATAGGGAGGATGGAAGGAGCAGCTGGGGAAGCTTCTGAACTGAGGGGGCATTCAAGTGGGGTCCTGCAGGATGAATAGGAGTCCACAAGTAGTCTTGGCATTTAAAACAGAGAAAAATAGCCTGTGCTGGGCAATAGACAGGATCACAGGGAAGCCCGAATTCATGAGGTTTAGTCCCTGCTCTCCAAGAGACAGGGGGTAGACTCGAATGACAGTGACGGCACTCCTGGGGCCACGGGCAGTGGGCAGTGAGTGAGCGCAGCCTGGGGGCTCTGGAGCCCCAGCGAGCTCCCTCCCTCATCCACTCAACAGTGGGGAGAGAGACGCCAATGGACAGTCACCTCACGATGGAGGGGAGCCCCCAAGAGGCACTGCCAGGGGTCTGGGGACGGCGGGGCTGGGTCACCTGTGCAGGAACCATCTGTAGGGGCGCTCTACCCCGCCTCCTTTAGGCCGTAAATAACGGCGCTTCTCCTTATGAGGCACTTTTCCCTGTACAGACAAGCGTAAAGAAGCAAGCGACAGTCACCCTGGCCCCACCCCGAGACAACCCCGGTTCCCGGGTAGCCGGTGACTTCCACGAGCCTGTTCGGTTTTCAGGGTTGAGATTACCCTATGTGGACAGTGCTGCGCCCTTTGGCTCTGAACACTAGATCCCTGAGCATTTTTCCATGTCATCGTCGCTCATCACGCTCATGGCTCCAGAAGAGGGTGTGTCAAGGGGCTGGGCTGGAATTTTCTCAGCCCTTCCTCTCCGTGGGAAATAATAACAGAGAACACACAGTCAACACATAGTGGGGGCCAGCTCCTGCGTGCTGAATCCCCACAAGACCCCAGAAAGAGAGGAAATGGCTTTTCTCCTCCGGGGAGAGTGGTGGTGAAAAACCTTGGTTCAAATCCCAGCTGTCCTTCAGTTGTTGTGTGACCTCAGACAAGTTGCTTAGCCTCTCTGAGCTGCAGTTTCCTTCTCTCTATGATGGGCATAATATAGCAACCTCATAAATCCCCCACTTTAAATGAGGTTCCCTCGTTTATTCTTTACCCTACTCACTGTAATTTGTGTCCCACTGTGTTCTCCTTCCTTCGCTGTCTCCCCGACTGGAACATAGGCTCACGGAGGCAGGGACCTGTCTGTTTTGTTCTCTGTTGGGTCCCCACAGCAGGCCCTCCGAGTGGTCCTGGGGAGCGATGGGTGGGGTTGTTGCGGACGTGGAGGAGGTGAAACAGGAGAGAGGCTGGGGGATGAATGCCAGTCCCAGGACATGTGCAATTCGGGAGCGGGACTCTCGAAGCTCGGGCTGTCCCCCGTGGGGTTCAGGGGAGCCTCTGCAGAGGACAGAGGCTCTGTGTTGAGTCCTGCCTCCACCCCGCACTGCGTGTGACTCTGGGGGGTTCCTCGGCTCCCTGGAGCCCCACCTCCCAGGCTGTAAGGAGAGGGTCCTCCCAGCCTTCAGCTCTGGGGCCGCTCGGGGGCTCGGCTCGCTGTGGCTGCAGAAGGCAGCCCTGGGGGGAAGGGCAGGAAGCCGTGCCTGTGCTCAGAGGCCCTGGCTGGGCAGGGCAGCCGTGGCCAGCGTGGGCCCTGTGCCGGGAGGCCAGAGGGCTGTCTCCTCTCCCCTCCCCCTCACCGGTCAGGAGCCTCAAAGGAGGACAGAAGCTAAGTGTCTGCCCCGGAGGGGAGGGCGGCCAGGAGGTGCCGAGCTGCCCAGAGCCCCTAGAGTATAAACCCGGCTTAGGAGTAAGCTCGGGGCCACCTACCCTCCTGCTGCCCCCTGTCCCCGGAGTCCGTGAAGAGGAGGCCGTGTTGGGCTCGTATCTCTGCCCCCTGCCCAGGCCGTCCTCCCGGGCCCCTGCCTCCGCCTGCCCGCTCCGCACCCTCATGCTGGCACTGGGTGGGGCCCTGTGCTGTCAGCGGTCCGGGGTCAGCCCCGGGTGAGTCTGGGCAGGAGCCCAGGGCAGGTGTGCTGAGCTGTACCTGCCAGTTTCCTGGGCAGTGACTCTGAGTCCCGGGAGGGCTCGGGCAGGGGACTGGAGGAGGAGGAGAAGGCAAGAAGGACAGTGGCTAGAGCACCTCCGGCCATTCCCTCCACTCAGCTGTCTCCCTCGCTTCCCATCCCCAGTGGACCAGCCTGGGCCACCTCATCCCCGTGGAGATGCACCTGGGTCCTAAGACGGGAACGTGCCCAGCCTGGCTCCCCGGGGACTCTGAGCATCTACCAGGGGCCTAGGAGACTCACAGCGGCGCAAAAGGCTGCAGACGCTCACACACAGGCACAGAGACGCACACTCACAGGCACAGAGACACACAGCAAGGCACACACTCACCAGCCTGAGCCTCGTTTTCCTTTGAGACTGACCCCATGCCCCGTTTCAAGGGTCCCAGCCTCTGACCTGGCTCCTCGCAGCTCAGCGCCACAGTGGTTTTGAGGTTCTTGGGGAAACCCCAGGTCTCAGTGACTCTTGGTCCAACTAGATCTGTGTTGAATGTCCTGGGACCCTAAATGGCTCAGGCAAGGAAGATAGGATGGTCTGGGCCTTAAAGAGGCCGTTTCACTACCTCCCACCCCATCCCATCTGTGATCCTGAACTTTTGTTCGTTCACTCGACAAACAGCACATGCCCTACTGGGCACTGGGATATGATAATGAACAAGCCAGAACCGAGGCCCGCAGGGGGTTCCCAGCCCAGTGGGGTTGGCGTGAGGAGGGCAGAAAGCACACCTGTCATGGTGCCCAGGGAGAGGTGGGGGCTCTGAGTGCAGAGCGTGAGGAGGAGTCCCCCAGCCCACAAGGGGTGTCCCCAACAGACCCCCGAAAGGAAATGGCCAAACCTCAGGGTCCCACCTGGGTGCATCCCCCACCCATGGGAGATGGTGGGACGCAGCCTTCATTTCACCTCCCTCGCCCAGCCCATGTCCCTCTCCAGGGCGTCCTTCCAGCCATGACTGTGCTGGCCTCCCTGGTTCCCCGACTGCCAGTTTCCTGGGCAGACCCGGGGGGAGAGGGGGCTTAGACCCCTGCCCTCCTCAACCCTACCTGAGGACTAGGGGGGGCCAGGACAAGTTAGTCATCTGGACCAGGAGTCCCTAGGCCCTTGGTGCCCCTTCCACTGGAAACTCACGCACACCTGTTTGGGCTGAAAAGCAACCCAGGGTTCCCAGAATGAAGGGCACCCCATCTGGGCCACTGCTCCAGACCCTCTGAGGTGATCACTGGTGCTCCCAGGTGTCTGGACCCCTGCGCCTTCCAACAAGGCCCCCAGCTTTAAGCTTCCCCTTTCTGTCGGCTTGTCTAGAAATTCTCAGAGTCCCCAGAGGTACCTCTCTCTGCCTCAGCCAGACCCCAGGGAGCTGTGCAAGCCCCAGTGTCCTGTTCCCCATATGAGCTGGAGGTGCGATGCGGTTGGGCAGGGACCAAGCAGGAGAAAGAAGGCCAAGGATTCCCTTCACCTTAGGCTGGCATACTTAGAAATTAGATGGATGGTTGGATGATGGGGTGGGGTGGGTAGAAGGAAGAAAGGAGGGTGAACGGATGGATGGGTGGATGAGAGGAAGAAGGAAGGAAGGAAGGATTAGGTGGGTGGATGGATGGATGAATGGGTAGATGGATGGATGGATGGAT